>NW_019154101.1:13864312-13995436 GCF_002288905.1 Enhydra lutris kenyoni
ACGGATTGCATGGAGCACTGGGTGTGGTACAAAAACAATGAATACTGTTATGCTGAAAATAAATTAAAAAAATGATTAAAAAGAAAAAGAAAACAAAAGCAGAGAAATAATGAATTTATCTTTTAAAAATCAGGGTTTTTTTTTAATAAAAGTATTCATACCAAGTACTCTTTAAATAGACATATGATTTGGATCACACATAAAACTGCAAAGTCTTCCTTTGGTTCTTGATAAAACTCTATGCAATTTATAAAAATAACTTTGAAACAGACACTGAGTAATTTAGGAAGGAAAAGATATTCTTTTGTTAAGACGTAATGTAATTTCCTTAGCATGGCTTTTACGAAAATTTATTTAAATTTACTTAAACTGTCACTTTATTTCCATATAAAAAGTTCAAACTAAGCTATTATTAACAAAAATATAAAATATAATAGCTATAACATATATCTATACACACATATCCAACATAATACAGATTTCACATTTATTATCAAAGACATGAACTGACCTTACTAGCGTTCTCATTTTGTTCTCTCAGGTTATCATTTTCATTCTGAAGCTGTTTTGCATCTAACATGGGAAGGCGAATTCCATCTTCAAGGCATCTTTCTACTTTTTGCTGCAAGCTGTGTATTTTAGAAAGACAATTAGATAAAGAAAATCCACTCTGTTGCTGGTTTTGGTAGATGACTTCAACATAAACGAAGTACCTTTCTTAGGGTCGGTAGTACTTTTTAATCAAGCAATAATTGAGACCTACAGCCTATACATGTATACACTTGAGTACCTATATTTCATACAAGTAAGAAATATAATGGAAGCTGATCATCTTTTCAGAAATGGCAGATTTGAGGACAGAATCAAAAGTTACTTAGTGTGTGACATTCTTAGACCCTAATGAAGTTCCCCATGAACCTAATGTGAGCTCGGCAATCTAAATCCTGTTCTTTCCTTCTCCCCGCGAAGCAGAGTTCCTTGATTAAGAGGGTTGTGTTAGGGAACCTAAGAATAAGAATACACATCTTTTAGCTTCATTCTGAGTGCAGCAGAAGTTTGTTTATAAGGAAGCTGTTGCTAAAACCAGTAGAATTACATTTCTCCTTCATTAGTAAGAGCAACAATTTATTTACTACTTGACCTAATAGATTCTCATGCTATTCATGGCACAGGACTGCAATGCAAAAGAGGAAACAACAAAAGGAAGCCCTTCTGATATACTAAGAATAAAAGATTAAAAGGTGTTAGTCTTTTTTAAGAGATTTTATTTATTTATTTGACAGAGACACAGCTAGAGAGGGAACAGAAGTAGGGGGACTGGGAGAGGGAGAAGCAGGTTTCCCACGGAGCAGGGAGCCCGATGAGGGGCTCCATCCCAGGACCATGCCCTAAAAGGTGTTAGTCTTGAGAAAGAAAGGATGGTCATGTTTTGGTTAAAAGGAACGATCCCATTAACAATAATGACCAAAATCAAAACAGAAAGATACCTAGGAAGCTTATAATCATATTCAGAAGCTGAATACTAAAACAGACTTTTATAGTTGGGAGTTTTGTTATTTTCATTATTTTTCTTCTTTCAAGTATTATGGCTTTCCTGCGCTCTCTCTCTCTTCCAAAAAAAAGAAAAAAAGAAGTTAAAGAAATACTGTATCTTTTTTTTTTTTTAAGATTTTTTATTTATTTATTTGACAGACAGAGATCACACAAGTAGGCAGAGAGGCAGTCAGAGAGAGAGAGAGAGAGAGGGAAGCAGGCTCTCTGCTGAGCAGAGAGCCCGATGCGGGGCTCGATCCCAGGACCCATGACCTGACCCTCTGCTGAGCAGAGAGCCTGATGGTGGGACTTGATCCCAGGACCCTGAGATCATGACCTGAGCTGAAGGCAGAGGCTTTAACCCACTGAGCCACCCAGGCGCCCCAGAAATACTGTATCTTGGAGCGCCTGGGTGGCTCAGTGGGTTAAGCCTCTGCCTTCAGCTCAGGTCATGATCTCAGGGTCCTGGGATCAAGTCCCACCATCAGGCTCTCTGCTCAGCAGGGAGCCTGCTCCCCCACCCCCCTGCCTGCCTCTCTGCCTACTTGTGATCTCTATCTATTAAATAAATAAAATCTTAAAAAAAAAAAAAAAGAAATGCTGTATCTAGATTCTGGATAAAGAACTGACAGTCTTAAATGGTTACAATAAGGGCTTCCAATATGTTAATAAGTAACGGCACCGGAGAAGGTTTTTTATGTATTATGAATGCAGTGTACTGCTTTGTAATTTGTTTTTCCTTGTCATAAAAGTTTTTGCTTTTTCAGTCTAAAAGTGAAAAATACATTATTTCTATTTGAGAATACATTTTTTTCTCTCAATTCAGTGTCAAGACACTGCACACTACTTCTATATATTTATAACATTCTAAGAGAAATAAATTACATTAAAACTATTAAGGTCTTAAAAAAAATGAACCAGCTATGAGAAGGGAACAATGTACTGTCATGAAAGGAATACCAAACAAATCTTTCACATACACATTTTCATTTATGTTTTGAAGCATACTTAGAAAATTAATCTCTTGAATAGTGAAAGTACCCACTATTGCATTACTAGGGACCCCATCCACATATTTTACCTCCATTTTCATTTTTTTTTAAAGACTTTTATTTATTTATTTGACAGAGAAAGATCACAAGTAGGGAGAGAGGCAGGCGGGAGTGGGGAAGCATGCTCCCCGCTGAGCAGAGAGCCCATTGTGGGGCTCGATTCCAGGACCCTAAGAGCACGACCTGAGCCAAAGGCAGAGGCTATAACCCACTTAGACAGCCAGGCGCCCTCCATTTTCATTTCTAATGGAAAACTTTAATCTGATTTTTAAATACCAGAAGTGCTTATATATTCATAAAGTAATTAACTTAGAAATATTACATAGGCACAGATAAACGTAATGATGTAATTTACAGTCACATACATAACTGAAGTTATTCTGGACCCAAGGAATTCTTTCTCATGTAGCTGAGGAAAATGAACACCCCAGTATCCAGGGTCAGACGACACCAGAGCCTTACAAGTAGTAAGAATTACAGAAGACCTCCTTTGGTCCTTTATGTCTATTTGAAATCAAGAGAAATTTTCCGGGATGCTATCATTTTAGAGAGTGTTGAGATAAAGAAATGGAACACGGATTCTGAAATGCACTGTACTAATTATATCTAATCAACAGCACTAGACTCAATGTTCTCTAAAAACTCAATAAAAGAGAAAATCTAAATATAAGAGAAGGTATAATATCATATTAAACATAAAAGCACACAATGGAGCAAAACAAACAATCAAATTATTTTCAGGTGTTTGCAATTCTATTCGTAAAATGGCACAGCCTGAGTTGGTGATCAAAATGCCCCATAAAACAGAACAGATACATTACCTCTTCTCATTTCATCTAAGATCAAAGAAAAAGAATATATGGTTGAGTGAATGAAGGTGAGGAAGCTCTTTTGAGACTAGACAATAGAAGATGCAGAGTTATGGAGAGGAAAACTAAAGAACAAGAAAACAGAAAATAATGTGAAAATAAAAGTAAAATTAAAAGTATATGAATTTTTTGCAGCTGAGATTAGAAACACTGAAGACTAAACTGTCCCAGAATCAGAGATTTTCTGTACTGAAATCTATGGGAAAAAGTAGGTCAGGCATATCTAAGACTTTCAAAGTAGTAAAGCAATATTAACATGGAATTATAAATGGATTTTGACTGGAGTTACACACAACTGGTAAAAGCATGATGAGTGTATTTCTTAGTTTTGTTGCTATACTGTCTTATTCTTCTCGATAGTTTTACCTATTAATAGTTGATCATCTATTAAGGCTTAAGTTTTATAAAACAGAAAGTACATGAAAGATGCATATATAACATAGTTCTCTAGGTTTTTCAAATATCCAGTATTAATTTTCCAGCTTAAATACATTAGCTAAACACACTAACAAGTGATATTCCCTGTCATTCTAACTGCATTAATTTAAAAGGGAAGAGGACCATGAGGCAAGTTACATGAGTAAACCTGAAGGTACTTGGCAAAATGGCCATACCTGTTGCTCTGTAGTCATGTAAAATGGGAGCCAGTTATGTCCCTTTAATCTATCACATTAGAGAGTTCAGTTTGAGTATTTGCCCCTTTTTGTTATCTAGAATTTGTCATTATTTTTGGCAAAGCAAAGCCATCGGACTGTGATAATACTTTCAGTTTTCAATTGGTGGATTGTTTTGGGGTTTTTTTGTGTGTGTTTTTGTTTTTTCTTTTTTTGGTGGGGGTAGATTTTAACTATTCTCATCTAAAACCTTTGGCAACATGTCAAGATGTTGCATTAACATATGAAATCACAGCTGATACAATCTGTTTCAATGAAATAATACGGTTCTAAGGGTATATCTTTAAGATAACAACATAGCAATAATTATATATTAATGCATTTTAAATGAAATGCTTTATGAGAAATAGGAATAACAAAAGTAAGCAGAAAAAATTACTGAAGGTTTTCTTACCTCTGAACTGTAGTTACCAACTCCTTTTCTTTCTTCTTCTGGCATATTAGCTGTGCCTCTTTTTCTTGACACTGCTTTTTGATCTCTTCAAGCTTTTTTTCCATATCTAGGAGAGTCTCTTGCAAATTCTTATTTTTTTCTTCTAGAACCTGAAGCTAAGGAGAAAATTCACAACATATAGAATATTAAAGGTGTTTCTACTAGAAACTATTAGTGTTCTCAATTATTATTAACAGGCTTGTGGTTAAAAATCACACTATACTTTATCTAGGGTACTTTATTTCCTCCTTTGTGTGTAATGAGAGCTAAGAGAATGAGATTACAGAGAAGAATGGGGTCAAAAATTTCTAGAAGACCAGGGTGTGCCTGGGTAGTACAGTCAGTTAAGCAACCAACTCTTGGTTTCAGGTCAGGTCATGATCTCAGGATCCTGGGTTAGAGCCCTGCCTCAGGCTCTGCATTCAGTGTGGAATCTGCTTAATATTCTCTTTTCCCTCTGTCCCTCACCCACCATGCTTCCTCTCTCAATTTCTAAAATAAATAAATAAAATCTTGAAAAAAATTTTCTAGAAAGAGAGAAAAAGGTAAATAATCTCAATTTGGGGATATTTTTTAATTTTTATTTTTAATTATGGTAAAATATGCATAACATAAAATTTATCATCTTAACCATGTTTAAATGTACAGTTCCATACTGTTTAAGTACATTCACATTGTTGCTCAACTAATCACCAGTATTCTTTTCATCTTGCAAAACAAACTGTATGCTCATTAGCAACTCCCCTTCCAGCTGAATTATATGCATATGTGACATTTTATCCATTCACCCATCAGTTGAAACTTAGGCTGCCTCCACCTTTTGGCTACTATGAATAACATTATTATGAACATATGTCATGTACAAACATCTGTTTGAGACTTCACTTTCAATTCTTTTGGGTACATACCCAGAAGGCAAGTTGATGGTAATTTTTTTAGGAAATATAGTTTTCCATAGTGGCTATACCACTTTACATTCCCACCAACAGTATAGGAGGGTTCTAATTTCTCCACATTGTCACCAGTGGTTTCTGGTTTTTTTTGATATTAATCAACCTAATGGGTATAAAGTGATATGAACACATGTTTTTAAATCTGTATTCCTCTCTGCTGCTGCTCATACAAAGTCCGGTGGTACTTCTTTAGTTCTTTTCTGACATTATCCTCTCTTAGTCTTACAATGTATAAATTAATATAAACAGAGAATCTACTCTAGTTCTAGAGTCTGTACAATAATGACACTCCATGGATTAAACCAATGATTCTCAACTGACAGTGATCCCCACCCCCCGACTCCAGGAGATACTTGGAAATGTTTATAGACATTTTTGGTTTTGGGGAGGAAAGAGGGTAGGAGCAGCGCTATTGGCATCTAGTAGGTGGAGGCCAGAAATTCTGTTAAGCAGCCTTTAATGCACAGGACAGAATCCCAGAACAAAAAATTATCCACCCTTAAATGTCAATTACGCTTAGGTTGAGAATTTCATGATGAGAAAAACTGAAAAAAGACTAAAGAACAGGTTTAATCGATTTGTAAATAAGATTTCAAGAAGACTGGGTTGACCAGAGTTGTAGAAAGACTCAGGTGAGGTTTTGTTAAGAAAGAAAAATGGCCAGAAGAGGTCAGAGGAGTGGAGACCACAGACTAAAGTTTAAGAATTTATTGAAAGGTTAAGAAGAATGAAGAAAACAAATCAAATATCTGGAAAGATAGTAAAAAAGTCTTGTTGAGCCTTGGAGAATCATAGAGAATACTGGGTAAAGTCAGAACTGTGGTGAATCCCTGTGTGTTTGGAATGGGGCTGTCAGACTGGTTTAGAAACTGCCTTTTAGAGTACAATGTTAAGTAAAAAGTTAACACACAGGTTTCTTAGGAAGGTAATCATATGTTAATTAATAAGAAAGATAAACTCATGCTTAAAGTTTCTAATTAAAGTTTAATCCTCAAAACAGCAATTAAACACTTAGATTTAACACAATTAGCCAAATATAGAACTAAAATTTTAAATTATAAAAAAATTATGAAATTTCCAAAGGGTCAATTTAAGAAAGTAGTAGGCTTTCATGTTATTTAAAAATGAGCATTTTAGTTCATGTTACCTGTAGACTCTGGCTCTGTACATCATCTAGAGTTGGAAGATCAGCCAGATACTTTTCCAAGGTCTCAATTCTTCTCTGCTTTTCTTTGTTTTGTTCGGATTCCTTCTGGCATTTCTTTTTCAGGCTACTGATATATCTATCTCTGGTTTTAAGCTAAAGAAAAAGATATTGAATCTTCAGGGGCTTTGTGGTATTAAAAAAATAATAACTAAACCAATAGTTCTAGGTTATAGTTAAGGCTACCACCAACTCAAGTAAGATTCACTTTAATTCATCAATTCTAAGATTCACATTTTTACAAATTTTCCTATCACTGAAATCAAGAGTTTTGTGTTTGTCTGCTTTTACAACTGATGGCATCTTATAAAACTGCCGTGGGCTGGCTAGAAATGATGATAGAGTTTTTACTGCCAGCACATGTGCAAACTTGGTCAAAGCTACTCCCACCTCTGTCATTTCAACAGTATGTACATGTTGCAACTATGTGCTGAGTTTAAATGATGTTTAAATTACCTTAAAAATGTTACATTATAATTTGGTGTTGTAAACAGTTACTGAGTATCCAGAAAAACAAAGAAACAGAGCCACACGGTTTAATTTTAAAATCAGTGAAGTAAATACTCATCTCTGGAGAGAGGATTCCAATTACTTACTTCTTACAAAGCTGTATCCAAATATTTTATGTGACTTAAGAAAGGAAGATACCTACAAGTTACTAAAGCTGTTTTGTTACTGATTTGCTAAGAAATTGCTTATCGTGTACTCAAGAAATGCAATCAAAGCCAAGAGAACTTACCAAAATTACCAGATACTTGGGAAGAAATAAGGGCACTAGTGAGACAAATGCATACTTCAAGCTAAGACTACTGGTAAGGTATTACGTCAAAACTGAACATGCAACATATTTTCTTACTCAATATTACATATAATAAAGGTGTGCTGTACCAACGATGTCATTTTAGGATTGATGGAATATGTTAATTGAACACCTAATTGAATACACACAGTATATGATTCTAATAAATCCCAATTTCTCTAGGCTGAACCTCAGACCTATGTACTATTTTTTTTCACCTTTCCACTTGAAAAATACTATCTTTAAATTTCATATCATATTCAAAGTTCTTTAATATTTCAGCTCAAATATAAATAATATGTGTACACAAATAGCTACCTAAAAAGTAAACTTCAGACTCTTATTCACCTTAACTTATCAGTCTTCTAAAATCTAGAAACTTACAGGGTTCTAAAATATTTTTACAGCCTTTTCCCACATACAGCAGGGAAATAAGTGCCAGTAATTGGCAGTATAATGGCTTGCTCTCCCAAATTTTATTAAAGCTAACACTTTGCACAATCTAGTTTCTTTCACGCCTTATCTAATTTCTTTCAAGTCCACTATAACAACTTTTATTAAAACTTCATTTAGAAAAATAAACCACATCTCCTTTTATCTATTCATTCCATCAATAACATTAGAATCCAGTTATTACCTTGGGTAAGGAGCAACCCTGGTAAAACTGACAAATCCCATTATTTATTGGGGATTTCTCAGGATTAAAGGCCAGTGTGCTGGTGTGACAATTTGTGATCTAATGGAACTCACAGACTCCTGACCATTATAATGACCTGAAAGACCACATAATACAATTCCCTTTTTCTCTCTCTTTTCACTGAAGTATAATTAACATACAGTGTTATCTTGGTTTCAGGTGTACAGTATAATAATTAAAACATTGTATACATTACTCAATGCTCATGAAAATAAGTGTACTCTCGATCCCCTTTATCTATTTTACCACTGCCCCTCACCCCCCAGCCTCTGTGGTAACCACTAGTTTGGTCTCTGTATCTCAGAGTCTGTTTTTTTGGTTTCTTTCTTTTTTCTTTTTTGTTCATTTGTTTTGTTTCTTAAATTCTACATATAAGTGAAATCATCTGGGATTTGTTTCTCTGACTTATTTCACTTAGCATTATAATCTCCATGTTCATCTGTGTTATTGAAACAGCAAGATCTCATTCTTTTTTACATTTGAGTAATATTCGGTGGCACTTATATACACCACATCTTCTTTATCCATTCATTTATCAATAAACACTTGGGCTGCTTCCGTATCTTGGCTATTGTAAATAATGCTACAGTAAACACAGGAGTGCATATACCTTTTTGAATTAGTGTTTTCATTTTCTTTGGGTAAATACCCAGTAGTGGAATTACTGGATCGTCTGGTAATTCCATTTTTAGTATTTTAAGGAGGCTTCATAATGTTTTCCACAGTGGCTGCACCAATTTGCCTTCTTACCAATAGTGCACAAGTGTTCCTCACCATCACTTGTTGTTTCTTACATTTTGTATTTTAACTATTCTGACAGGCGTAGGGTGATATCTCATTGTGGTTTTGATTTGAATTTCCCTGATGATTAGTGATATTTAGCATTTTTTCATATGTCTGTTGTAAATGCTACACCCAATAAGGAGTTAATATCCAAATACACAAAGAACTTATACAACTCAACATCAAAAAACAAATAGTATGATTACAAACTAAGCAGAGGACGTGAAAAGACTTTTTCCAAAAAAGATATGTAATTCCTTTTTTGATTATGAGGTCCAGAAATCATTAGTAACTTAACCACAAGTCACTGAGACAGAGGTAACATTTAGATATAAATCATCTGACTGAAAGGTCAACATTCTTTCAATTCCTCCACACTGCACATAACCTGATTTCTATACTCTAGCAGCCACCTGTGCCTGGATTCCCCATTGACAAAGCCTGCTCCTGCCTTAGCAAATGACCCTATAAGTTACAGAAATAACTAACCAGCCTATTTTTACTAAAGGCTCCCTAATTTATTTTTATTTCTTTAAGTGTCTTAAATGTGATAAAATGATGTCCTCAAAAAGCAGCCAATGGAATAGGTTGGTCATGATGTCTTCTATTACTCAAAGATGTCCTTGTTTTCTTCTTTATCTGTGGCTGGTCAACTGTCTTTTCTGCTGTCAGGTCAGGCTTGCTGCCTTTGATCACTAATCTCTGCCAATAGCCTCCTACTGGATACTATTTATGCTACTTGCTGACTACAAGTTGATTAAACATGATCACTGGTCTTGTTTTTTGTTGTTTTTTTTTTTTTTTTTAAGTCCTTTGCAGATGAAAAGCTCTGTGTGTGTGTGTGTGTGTGTGTGTGTGTGTGTGTGTGTTTAACTTTCAAGTTTTATATGTTGATTACTAAAATCAACTCCAGTAATTACCTCTAGGCAAATGAGGCATCACTAATAAATCTTCCCTTTTCTATTTATAAAAGGTTAGGTTTTTTTCCTTTCAAAGAGATACCATTTAGTACTGAGATTATTCCTAGAAGGTAATAGGACGGCTCTGTTTTCAGAAATGGTTTACAAATGAATATATTTTTCTTCATCTTAAATACAATAATTAGAACAAAACAGATTACTGAGGAAATGTTTTTCTCCAAGTTTTGTTTTGAGTAAATTATTATTATTAGAAGCAAAAAGCATTGGCTGTAGAGTTAAACTGTCTTAAAAAAAAAAAAAAAACTGTCTTGAATTTTACTCCTAGCTTTTCAACAGTTTCTACTTACATGCAACTGAACAAATTACTCAACTCTTCTCCAAGCTTCAATTAGCTCATTTTTAAAAGTGGGGGTACAGTATTTATGCCTTACGGTTTTTGTGAAGATTAGTTAATATTAAATGAGAAAATGTACTGAATATACCTTAACATGCTGTCTGGTATATGCAAGAAAGAATTTATCAAAGAGTAACTTCCATTGTTGCTGTTATCACATTAAATGTTTTCCTGTTGTAGTATCAGTCTTGATCAGGATAACAGAAAGGAAATGCAGAAGGAAACAATGCAATCCAACCTCTTGTGAGTCTAACATGCTGGTCAGCTGATGCATTACCCATGAGTCTATTTACTAGCATCTATACTCCCTTCAAGAATTCAAATCATCTCCATGGCCTCTGACACAAACTCAACCAACTAAACCAACTACACTTCCTTCTTAATTTTTCTGTTCTACACATTTCCATTCTCAACTGCCTCACTCCACAGAGAGACTATTCCCCTTTTCCAAAACTAATTCCTCCATCTTGGCATCTGTAATCAACCCTTCCCTATTTATCTCAGGAATTTGCTCTATCATGCACTCCTCTGACATCTTTGATTATTTCTACTTATTCTTTCATAGTCCTTTGCTGGGCTTATCTCACTCTTTTCTTCCCTCTTGGCAAAAATCACTTGAAAGCATCCATCCATCCATCCATCTATCCATTCATTCATTCCATATGCCAGGCACCGTGGCCGGTGCTACATATGCTACAGTGACAAAGCGATACACCCCTGCCATACTGGAGCTTACAAAGAAAAACTAAAACATAATGATTATTCGAAATCGTGGTAAGCACTGAAAAAACAAACAAGAAATGCTCTAAACATAGGAAAGGAGGAGTTGGAGGAGAAAGATATTTAAGATGAGACTTGACAAAATAAACAGGTGACTGAGTAGTGGGAGAAGACAAGTATTTACCAGGCAAAGAGGAAACTCTGTGTCAAGACTCTTGAGACCAGAAACAAATCATGACCTGTCTGAGCAGCTACAAGCACCACACTGTGACTCAGTGCACTAAGGGGAGACTGACAGAGCCTAGGGTTATATAATTAGGCTGGGTCTTTTTGGCTATGGGAAGAATTTGATTCTCATTTTTAAAGATAACACCCAGATGGCATGCTGGGTAATGTAAGTGAAATGACTGGGTCTTCCTTTTACAAAGTTCAGTCCTCCACACTATGAAGAATGGCCAGGAGGCTGTGGAATAACTGGAACTCTCATACACTGATATTGGAAGTGTTAGAGGATACAAACACTAGGAGAACTCAGGTTTCTTTCTTTTTCTTTCTTCCTTTTCTTTCTTGCATCTCACAGGTACATTTAGTTATACCACAAAGGAAACAGCACTTCCACCAAGTGTACTGTGATGTACCACATTCCCATCTAACAGAGCTGACTGAAATTTATAGCCAGGGTGACGTTCCATCTGATGTGTACTCCTCGTAGAGCTGGTTATTGACCATAAGCAGGTGCAGGAGTTGAAGATTTCAAAGTTTTACTACTTTTATCAACACTCCTGATTTTATTAATGATGAAGCCCATCAACCTCACTCCTACCCAGATCTTTTGGTGCACTTGGGTATAGTTGGGCTTCATAGAGATCTAAGTGTTTTTAGTAAGGCTTGGAAGCATCTCAGCACAGGACAACTGGCTCAGGATGCCCCAACCCACATAGCCAACTCAGAAAGGTCATTAAGTGTGCAGAATTCACATAGTTTCTTTTAAGTTAAATATCTACTTATATTTACTTATTTACATATGAAATGTAGGACTCAGAAATTCCACATTTAGGAATTTATTCAGCAGAAACGAAAAACTGTCTGGTTTAAGAATGTTCACAGCAACCTTATTCATAATTTCCCCAAAATGCAAACAATCCAAATATCCATTAATAGGAGAGCAGATACATTGTGATCTATATAATGGGAATGAAACTCAGTAGTAGATAGGAATACATTCAACAATGTGAATAAATCTCAAAGATATTAAGTGAAAGAAGACAAACACAAAAGAATATATACAGTAGGACTTCATTTATAGGAAGTCCAAGAAGACTCAAAACTAATCTATGGTGATAACAGTGTTTCAGAAAGAGGAAGGAGACTGGACTAGAAAGTACAAGGCAACTTCTTGGGTGACTGAAGTGTTTGTTTTTTTAAGTAAACTCTATGCCCAACATGGGGCTCAAACTCATGACCCTGAGATTAAGAGTAACCTGTTCTACCTAATGAGCCAGCCAGGCACCCCAGATGATTGAGATGCTTTGTGTCTTATTTTAGAAAGCAGTTATATTGCTATAGACTATTAGTAAAACAAAACAGAACACCTAAGATCTATACATTTGACTATATATAAATTAGGCTTCGATTATTCAAAATGTAATAAAAAAATACATGAAATTGCAACAACAACAACAACAAAAAAAAAGGTGATGGAGATAGAGGAAAAGCAGACAGGCAGGGCAAGATTGGATTCAGAGACGACAAAAGCTTTTCCAAGATATGATAACTCAGACCAGTCTGGATTCTATTACATATTTAGGAGACAGGCTTAATCAGTGTTAGTAAAATTTCCAGCATGAATAACTGAATTTGGAGTAATGAACAATGAAGAAATCTTGTTTTGTTTTAAGAAGAGAGCACTCAGAAGGCAAATTAAGAATTATGCTTTGGATGAACAGTTTAAATATTCTTAAGATATCCAAGTAGAAACTGTCAAATATGCAGTGAGTATATAAACTGATTTTATTAAGCACTGGACACCAAAAGTAATAAAAGATGAGAAGACTTTAGATAAAACATAAAAATATATTTTAAAAATTGTATCCACTGAATTGTCACAATTTTCTTCTTTTTTTTTTTTTCTTAAAAGAAGGCTCCACATCAATGTACAGCTTGAACTTAAGACCCTGAGATCAAGAGTTGCATGCTCTACTGACTGAGCCAGCCAAGCACCCCTGAAACATCATTAATTTTCACATAATCTTTTAACTAACAAATATCAGAGGTCAGAAAATATTTTAATCCCTCCTATATCTATATAACCAATATTTCCTCAGCTCCCTCCAGATTATGGTATTGTACGAAGCCCCCAAAATATAGAAAAGAAACAAGAAACAGGTACTTAAGTTACTTTTAAGTTAGCCAAGATAAAATATACCATATAGCTGAGAAAGAGAAATCATGTAAAATATTTGTCAGTTTTTGGAAGATCAAAATTTTAATTCACACACACACATATGTGTATATATATATATATATATGTGTACACACACACACACACACACTCACTCACTCACTCACACAAAAATGTTAATTGAGTTCTCTATTAATAGTTCCAAACGTGCCTGCAGAAATCACGGTAACCTTTTCAAGATCACTTGAATGGAAGGTTCGGTTAATAGAATAATAAGCTGGGTATATCAAGAGAGAAATCTAAAACCAGTTCTGCAACTAAGTTAGCAGCTTAAGGATCTATGCTTCTTTAGTAAATTAGGGCTAGTAGATAATCTACTTGATCTTTAATGATACTATAATGGAATGAGATGAAGTATATAAATACTTTAATAAAGGCAGAAAGGTCAAATAAATATACAGTTATATTAAGTACATATAGATATTTGGCTTTTCACCACTTGTTCAGAATCAGGGGCTGCAGCTTAAATAACATGAAGTCATGTGCTTATAAAAAAAAAAGTACCATCTTTATTTATATCAATCCTTTATACCCAACATGACAAAGAAACTGAACCCCAAAAGAAAAGAAAAATAGTTATTTGTGTCACATCTCAGTTTAGGCAACTAATTCAAGAAAGGTTTCACTATTCATTAGCAAGATCTACTGTGGTAATTTTTTTTTAAATTTTTTATTTTTTTATAATGTATAAATGTATATATATTTGTATTATTGTATTATTAGCGCCAGGGGTACAGGTCTGTGAACCGCCAGGTATTCACACTTCACAGCACTCACCATAGCACACATATACTCCCCAATGTCCATAATCCCATCACCCTCTCCCAACCCCCCTCCCCCCAGCAACCCTCAGTTTGTTTTGTGAGATTAAGAGTCCCTTATGGTTTGTCTCCCTCCCGATCACATCTTGTTTCATTTATTCTTTTTCTACCCCCCAAACCCCTCCACATTTCATATCCACTTCCTCATATCAGGGAGATCATATGATAGTTGTCTTTCTCCGATTGACTTATTTCACTAAGCGTAATACCCTCTAGTTCCATCCACGACATCGCAAATGGCAGGATTTCATTTCTTTTGATGGCTGCATAGTATTCCATTGTACTGTGATATTTTTAATCCCTCAAGAAAATCCCTAGATTTTTGTGAACAGCACAGGTTTTCTCAAAAGTTACTGCAAAACTAATCATTTCAATATAAATGTACAACCTACTATAATACACACCTGAAATACAGCAGATGACGAATAATTATATGTTGAAGGGCTGTTATTGACCTAATTCAACTTATTAAAAATACCTACCTTTTCCTCCAGTTTCTTCTTCTCCTCACTAAATTGGCTTATTCTTTGTTTGAGAAACTGATTGAGCTGCAAAACCTCCTTCTCAGTAGATGCAAGCTTTTGCTCAAGTTCCTCTTGCTGGGAATGGGACACTGACTGGTCAGAAAATGGAGTCTGGAGTGAACTGTTCTCATATTGTGGCTATCAGGAAAGAGGAAAAAAAAAAGATAAATGTTTACTTGTCTTGAAAAAATGGGAAGAAATTGGAAATAAGGCAGAGTACAGAGAGTATATCTAGGCTTTAGCAACAGACAGACCTTGGCATGAATCCCAGCTCCTCTATTTCCTAGTTATATGCCATGATTAAATCAAGTTGATTTGCTTACCAGTGCCAAGCCTCAGTCTTCCTATCTATAAAACAGAAATAATAAAGCTTACCTTGCAGTGTTTTTTGTTTTTGTTTTTTGAGAAACAGAGGTAAAATATATAAAGTTCCTATCACATAAACAGAAGCTTAATAAAAGGCAATATTTTTGGTTATAAAGTATAATTAGAGACACAGTAGTACATGAAATAGAAGTGAAAGTTCCAGGGAAATAAAAACTAAAGAAAAAATTCTTCACAGGTGATCATTTCCAGCTAATATTAAACTTGGTAAGTATTTTTTCTTTTTTTAAAGATTTTATTTATTTACTTGATAGACAGAGATCACAGGTAGGTAGAGAGGCCAGCAGAGAGAGAGGAAGGAATACAGACTCCCTGCTGCGCAGAGAGCCTGATGCAGGGCTCGATCCCAGGACCCTGGGATCACAACCCGAGCCAAAGGCAGAGGTTTTAATCCACTGAGCCACCCAGACGCCCCATAAACTTGGTAAGTATTAATAGAGTGTTTCCCCTAACTAGAAAGTAAGGTCCATGAAAGCAGAAATTTTTGCCCACCTTAGTTGCTCTTAGATCCCTATTTCCTAGAATAATCACTAGCATAAAATAAGAGCTCAAAAAAATAATTGCTGATTGAACAAATGTATCCTTGTTTCCATGAGTGAGGCTTTGTAAGGACTTCAGATGAGATCTTTCCCATTTCCCTTGCAGCATTACAACTAGGAGAAGGCAGTCAGAAAATATAAATAATTCCTCAAGTAAATTAGAATGTGGTAAGTGCCAAAAGAGATACCAATGAAGTAATGTGAAAGTAAAGAAACATTATTTTTATACTTATTCTAAGTATTCTCATTTTTCTACTTATTACTAAGCACATGTTAGGAATTGTGTACTGGGATTCAACAGTTGATAAAGTCAAGTCCCCACCAGTTTAGTGAAGTATCACACAAAAAAAGACAATGAAAACTGTGTAAGTGCTAAGATAGTTGTACTATATGGTAGCTAAGGGAAGTTTTATACAAATGAATTTGAACTAGACCTTGAAGAACTCATACTTCACCAAAAGGTGAAGCTACAATTCAAAAATTACATAAATAGCATTTTATCATGTGCTGGGTATTTCAAAGATGACAGACTCTAGCACTATCCTTTAAAAACTCAAATTTTATCAGAAGCGTAAGAGAAATCCTCAGATAATTATATACAGGACACCATATAATACAGTAGCCAAAGAAAAGTCATCTTTTTTTTTTTTTTTTTTTTTAAAGATTGTATTTATTAGAGAGAGAGAGACTGAGTAGGGGGAAATGGCAGAGGAAGAGAGAGAAGCAAACTCCCCACCAAGCCCGATGCGGAACTCAATCCCAGAAACCTGGGTTCATGACCTGAGCCAAAGGACGATGCTTAACTGACTGAGCCACCCAGGCACCTAAGAAAAGTCATCTTAAGTACAAAGTATAGGGAGGTTGGAAGATAAATGAAGACAGCACTAGAAGAATGAGGAAAAAGGCTTTACGGGGGAGGTGTCTTTTGAGATAGACTTTGAAAATGAGGAGGATTCTGGTAGGAATGGAGAAAGGTAGAAAAGTATTCCAGAAAGAACATTTTAAAAAGGTAGAAATGGAATATATTCAGAGTACCCATATCTTTAAAGTATGGATAAAAGAGGGGGGATGGATAGAAGGAAAAATTTAAAAATCCAAGTGGGGCCATACTATAGAATCACAAGGTTCAGAATTAAATTTTAATTCATAGGAAATGGGAAATCTTGTGATGGTTTTATAACAACAAAGTAGCATGATTTAAGAAGATTGTAAACTGTGTTTTGTAAACTTCTGTATTCCCTGGCATTTAGCGTTATGTGTAGATTCTCAGTAACATCTGATTGAAGGGAAAGAGAAGAGTAAAGAGGACAAGCAAGTGCTACAACAACTGGATGCAGTGGACAGCAGGAATTAGAAGATATTGAGAATGGATATGAATTCACTTTATGAAATTATTCTAGGGTCTCCTGGGTGGCTCATTATCAGTTAAGCACCTGGCTTTTGCTTTTAGCTCAGCTCATGATCGCATGGGTTTTAAGATCAAGCCCCATGTCAGGCTCCACGCTCAGCGAAGAATCTGCTTGAAGATTCTCTCCCTCTACTCCTTCCCAACAGTGGCACACATGTGTGCTCTCTCCCTCTAAAATAAATCTTAAAAAAAATTATTCTAACCTAGTTGAACAAAATGAGGAGCTGAACAAGAGCACAGAAAACAGAATGAAGAAAGTCTAGATGTAGAATTGAGAGGATTTAGCAAAAACTTTTTTTTTAAAGAAGTGAATAGACAGGAAATGTTAGATAACCATGGTTTGATATTTTGAGTCAATTAACAGGGAAAATCATATTCTGAGCTGAAATAAGGAGGTCATATAGAACAGGTCTACGTAGATGTACTTAATTACAATTAGAACCCATTGATATTAAGATGCCAGTTGAACATACAAATAGAGATGAACATTAGACAGAAAGGTGGGCCTAGAACTCAGAAAGATGGGTAGGCTAGGCTAAGAAACTAAAAAAAAAAAAATGGACTTATAGTTTCTAATTTGGCATGTAATGAGCTCAGAAATTTCCCCTCCATCTGTTTTACTTACAAGGTAAAAAAAAAAAAAAAAAAAAAAAAAAAAAGAAAAAAAAACTGAAAAAACAGTAACTCTTCTTAGATCTGACAGAAATAAGGTCACAGAATAAACTGCTACCCCCAGAATTGGAGAAACAAGTGAATAGAGAAAGTCACACTTACCAGAACATAATCTTCCTTGCAACCAATGCTGAAGTAGGAAAAAAAGAACTGAAATTGATGGAACTATTGGAGGCTCAGAGTAGACAAGTCTGAAAGTCAAAAACTCCAGGGAGACCCACAAAAACTCACAGGGGACACCTGACTTGTCTGAGTTTTATCTCCATGAGCTCTATCATGTCCTCACAGTGAACATCAGGGGAAAATCTCTTCATGTTTCCAGCAGGAAAAGGAGAAAAGGAACCATTCTGAAATACATCAGAATACTATGTTCTTCTTAACAAGACCTGTCTTCGGGATAAACTATTTAACTAGAGACTAACCTACTCAGAAGGTTTCCTAGAAGGGAGCTAACCTACCTAGAAGAAAACACTAAATTCCAGTTGCCTTGAACCATCCTGCCCCATGATAGGGTGGGAAGTTCACAGTCCAGGAGCACAGACTCACTAAAAGAATAAGACTTGATCACATGACTACAGAGGACTTCTCCCACTACACCTTACCATTTTATTACTAAAGGCATATTTATCACATTTCATTTGACCTAGTACATCAGATCTAACTTTCAACAAAAAACTACAAAATATACTAAAAGGCAAAATCACAGTCTGCAGAGATTGAACAGGCATGAGAACCAGAGTCATATATGATAGGAATGCTGGAATTATCAGACCAGAGATTTTTTTTAAAACTATGATTAATACAGGACATTAATGCTAAGATAAACAACAGATAAGAATAGATGGATAATGTAAGCACAGAGGTAGATATTCTTAGAAAGAGAAAAAAAATTTAGACATCAGAAATACTGTTAACAGAAAAAGGAACGTTTCTGATGGGCACTTGGGTGGCTCAGTTGGCTGAGCATCCGACTCTTGGTTTTGGCTCAGGTCATAATCTATGGGTCATGAGACTGAGCCCCACACTGGACTCTGCACTTAGGCGAATCTGCTTGAGGATGCTCTCCTTCTGTCCCCCCGACCCCTGCCACCCCAAACATGTTCTCACTCTCTCAAATAAACAATTAAAAAGAAAAAAAAAATGTCTCTGAACACAGTTCTTCCAAAGCTGAAGAACAAAAAAAAAAAGACTGTTAAAAATAAAACAGGATATCTAAGAACTGTGAGATAACTATAAAGGGTATAACACTACAAGAAGAAGGAGGAAATGAAAGCAGTATTTGAAACAGTAATGACAAGAATGTCCCCATACGGTCAGATACCAAACCTCAGACCCAGATATGATTTCACTCATATTTGGAACTTAGGAAACAAAACAGATGAACATGTGGGAAGGAAAAGAGAGAGAGAGAGAGAGAGAGGGGGAGGGAGGGAGGGAGGGAGAGAGAGAGGAGGAGGCAAACCATAAGAGACACTTAACAACAGAAAAGAAACTCAGGGTTGATGGAGGGAGGCGGGTGATGTGTATTAAGGAGGGCAGTTGTTATGATGAACACTGGGTGTTATACATAAGTGATGAATCACTACATTCTACTCTTGAAACCAATATTACACTATTTTGTTTAGTATTTAAATTTAAATTTTGAAGAAAAAGTAAGTGGAATAGCTACATTAATTTCAGAAAAAGCAGACTTTAGAGCAAGGGAAGTTATCAGGGTCAAAACTCCAAAAGGACTTAACAATCCTTAATGTGTATGTGCCTAACAAGAGAGCAGCAAAATATGTGAGGTAAAAACTGAGAGAACTACAAGGAAAAACAGATGAATCCACTTTAATAGCTGGAGATTTTAACAACTCTATATCAGAACTGAAAAGATCCATCAAGCAGAAAATTAATAAGCACAAAATTGAACTAAACAGCATCCTCAATTGACTGGATGTAACTGACATGTATAGACTTACTTCAGATTACACATTCTTCTCAAGCTCACATAGAATATTTACCAAAACAGACCACGTTTTGGGTGATAAAACATGCCTTAACAAATTTAAAAGAGATATTGTACAATGTATGCTCTCTCCAACCATAACGGAATTAAACCAGAAATCAACAGAAAGGTAGCTATAAAATCCCAAAATGCTTAGAAATTAAACAACCCATTTCTAAACATGAGTCAAAGAAGAAATCTCAAAAGAAATTTAAAAATATTTTATAGTAAATGGAAATGAAAATGCAGATTAATCTAAAATTTGTAGGATGCAGTCAAAGCGGTGTTTAGAGGGAAATTTATGCCATCAAGAGCATATATTGAAAAAGAAGGATTTAAAATCAATTATCTAAGATTCCAGCTTAAGTAAACTAGACAAGGAAAAACAAATTAAATGCAAAGTAGGTAGAAGAAAAGAATAAAAGCAGAAATCAATGAAATTGAAAACAGAAAATCGATATAGAAAATCAAAAAACTGAAAGTTCATTCTGGAAAAGACCTATAAAATCAAAAACCTTGGGACGCCTGGGTGGCTCAGTTGGTTGGACGACTGCCTTCAGCTCAGGTCATGATCCTGGAGTCCCGGGATCGAGTCCCGCGTCGGGCTCCCAGCTCCGCGGGGAGTCTGCTTCTCTCTCTGACCTTCTCCTAGCTCATGCTCTCTCTCACTGTCTCTCTCTCAAATAAATAAATAAAATCTTTAAAAAAAAAAAATCAAAAACCTTTTAGACAGGTTAACCAAGATAAAAGAGAGAAGACACAAACTTACTAATACCAAAAGTTAAAGGGGAGTATCACTACACATCTTGTGGACATTAAAAATATAATAAAGGAGGGGTGCCTGGGTGGCTCAGTGGGTTAAAGCCTCTGCCTTCGGCTCAGGTCATGATCTCGGCGTTCTGGGATCGAGCCCCGCATCGGGCTCTCTGCTCAGCAGAGAGCCTGCTTCCCTCTCCCTCTCTCTCTCTGTCTGCCTCTCTGTCTACTTGTAATCTCTGTCTGTCAAATGAATAAATAAAATATTAAAAAAAATATATATAATAAAGGAATATTATGGACAACTTTATGTCCACATATTTGATGACCTAGATGAAATGGACTAATTTCTTGAAAAACACAATCTGCCAAAACTCATGTAAGAAGAATAGATCATCTGAATAGGCCTATATTTATTAAAGAAATTGAATCAATAATTAATAGCCTTCCAAAATGGAAAGCACCAGGCTTCAACGGGTTTATTGGTGAATTCTATCAAACATTTAAGGAGGATATTATACTGACTTTCTACAATCTTTTTCAGACACAGAAGCAGAGGGAATACTTCCTAACTCATTCTATAAGGCTACGATTACCCTAATACCAAATGAGACAAAGACATTATAGGAAAAGAAAATTACAGGGGTACCTGGCTGGCTCTGTTTGGAAGAGCATGTGACTCCTTCAGGGTTGTTAGTTCAAGCCCCATGCTAGGTGTAGAAATTACCAAAAAAATTTTTTTTTAATAAATAAGTAAATAAATAAATAGAAAGGAAACCACAGGCTAAATATTCTACATAAGCATAGTCTACATAAGCAGATCCTCAAAAAAAAAAAAAAAAAAGCAAACTAAGTCTAAGAATGTATAAAAAGAACTATTTACCATGACCAATTGAAATTTATCGCAGCAATTCAGGCTTGTTTGATATTCAAAAATCAATTAATATAATCCATCACATCAACAGGCTACTGAGGAAAAAATCATATGATCACATCAGTAAATGTAAAAAATAAATGTGACAAAATTCAACAGTTATTCATGATAAGAACCTTGAGCAAACTTAGAATAGAGGCAAACTTACTAAACTTGATAAAGAACATCTACAAAAAACCTACAGCTAACAGCAGAATTAATGGTAAAAAACTGGAAGTGTTCCTGCTATTATCAGTAACAAGGCAAGGATGTTCCTCCCACCACTGATTTTCTACACTGCACTGTAAGTCCTAGAGAATGCAGTAAGACAAGAGAAGGAAATAAAATGTATGGCAGTTGGGAAAAAAAGAAAGAAAACAGTTTTTGTTCATAGATGACATGATCACCTATATAGGAAATCACTGAAAACAGACAAACAACAACAACAAAAAACCCTCCTGAAACTAATAAGCAGTTATAGCAAGGATGCAAGAGACAAGGTTAATATATGAAAGTCGTTCTTTTCCTATTTACCAGCAAAGAACAAGTGGAGTTTGAAATTAAAAACACACTGCCAGGTACCTGAGTGGCTCAGTCAGTTAAGTGTCTGCCTTCAGCTCAGGTCATGATCCCAGCATCCTGGGATCCCGCCCCTCATCACACTCCCTGCTCGGCAGGGAGTCTGCTCCTCCCTCTCCCTCTCCTGCACCTTCCCCTTCCAGCTTGTGCTCTCTCTCACACACACACTCTCTCTCAAATAAATAAAAGCTTTAAATAAATAAATAAATAATAAAAATAAAAACACACTGCCATTTACATTAGCACTCCAAAAAATGAAATAAGTAAAAATATAACAAAATATACACAAGATATATATAAGTCAAGTTACAAAACTCTGATCAAAGACATCAAAGAAGAACAAAATAAAGAGATACTCCATGTTCATAGATAGACTCAGGGCTGTCAAGATGTTAGTTCTTCCTAGCTTAATCTATAGATCCAATGCAATCTCAAGCAAAATCCCAGCAAGTTACTTGTGGATAGGAACAAACTGATTCTAAAGTTTCTATGGAAAAACAAAGGATCCAGGATAGCCAAAATAATACTTAAGAAGAAGAACAAAGATAGAGGACTGACACTATCTGACTTTAAGACATAAAATAAACCTACAGTAATCTAGAATGTGTGACACTGTGGAAAGACCAAACAGGTCAATGGAACAGAATAGAAAGCCCAGAAATAGATTGACACAAATACAAGTTGACTGATCTTTGACAAAGGAACAAAGGCTATACAATGGAGCAAAAGGAAGTCTTTTCAACAAATCATGGTAAACAATGGGACATCCATGTGCAAGAAAATGAATCTATAGACACGGGTTTTACACTCTTCAAAAAAACAACTAAAAATGGACCACAGACCTAAACGTAAAATATAATACTACAAAACCCCTAGAACATAGGAAAAAACCTAGAAGGCTATGAATATGGCAATGACTTTTAGATACACTAGCAAAGGTATGATCCAAAAAAGAAACAAATAATAAGCTGGATTTCATTAAAAATTTCTGCTCTGCAGAAGACTACCAAGAAAATAAGAAAACAGGCCACAAATTGGCAGAAACTATTTGCAGAAGATCCATTTGATAAAGGGTTTGTATCCAAACTATAAAAAGAACTACTAAAGCTCAAAATTTAAAAATAACATGATTAAAAATGGGGAAAAGACCTGGACAGACACCTCACTGAAGAAAATATACAGATGACAAACAAATATATGAAAAGATTTCAAAATCAAATATCTTTAGAGAATTACAAATTACAAATACAAATTACACAGAGCAACAACCTACCTCCACACACCTATCAGAATAGCCAAAATCTAAAACACTGACAACACCAAATATTGGTGAGGGTATGGAACAACAGAAACTTCCATTCACTAATGGTGGGAATGTAAAGTATTAAAGCCACTTGGAATAGCAGTTTGGCAGTGAGTTGAAAACTGAAAATACTCTGACCACACAATCGAGCAATTGTGTTCACTGGTATTTACCCAAATGAATAGAAAGCATGCTATACAAAAAGCTTCACACGGAAGTTTTTAGCAGCTTTATTCATATTTGCCAAAACTTGAAAATAAATAAAATTTCCTTCAGTGGGTGAACAGATAAACTGTGGTACATCCAGATAATGGAATATTATTCAGTACTAAAAAGACATAAGCTATAAATATGTGAAAAGACATAGAGGAGGGGTGCCTGGGTGGCTCTGTTGATTGGTGGCTCTGGGTGGCTCAGATCATGATGCCAGGGTCCTGGGATCAAGGCCCACATCTGTCTCCCTCCTCAGCAGCAGAGTCTTCTTCTCCCTCTCCCTCTACTCCCCATCCCCACTCTGTTTCTGCTCTGTCTCTCACTTTCTCTCTCAAATAAATAAAATCTTTTAAAAAGAGACTTAAGAAATTTAAGTGTATGTTATGAAGTGAAAGAAGCCATCATGAAAAGCTATATGCGGTACGATTCCAACTATATCACATTCTGGAAAAGGCAAAACTATACAGACAATAAAAAGACTGGTTGTTGCCAGGGGCTAAGAGAGAAGAAGGAATGAAGAGGCAGAGCACAGATTTTTAGGGCACTGAAACTATTCTGTACAATACTACAATGATGGATATAGGTCATTATATATTTATCCAAACTCACAGAATTGTAAACACCAAGTGTGAACCTTAACGTGAAGTGAACTATGGCCTTTGAGTGATAATGATGTGTCAATATAGGTTCAATAGTAACAAAGATATCCTGTGATACAGGATGTCAACAGTGAAGAAAGCTATAGGTGTACGGTGGCACAGGATACATGAGAACTCTGTACATTCTGCTCACCTCTGTTTTGAACCTATAACTGCTCTAAAATATAAAATTTATTGATTTTACCAATAATAAGGTGTTTCTAGGACAATGAAATATACACATTTCTGGAAAACCACTCAAAAACCAAACACTAAAAGTAGTAGGTCTTAAAGGAAAATTAAAAAAACAAAAACAAAAACAAAAAACAAACAAACAAAAAACAAAGCCTATACAAGTTAAGCCAGATTACTAATCAAAACTAACTGGGGAGAAGAGCTCAACATTTTGGACAGGCAGTCATAGTTAATATTAAACAACCACATGCACAGAAATTGTCAAAATGCTGATGTCATTTTAATTAGAGCACGTCTGGTGGGTGTTGAGATGATATAGTTAGAACTCTGCAATACAGGGACTACTATTCAGGTGGGGAGGAGGCAACACAACCTGCCATGTCCCGAAATCACTAAAAGAGGAAGTCCATTTCTCAAGGCAGTACAGCACTCTTAAAATTCTCTGAAAATGCAGCTTGAAGAGGCTTCTGCTGTCAATGCAGTAGGTGAGCCTAGGCCTTTTCTGCAGCCTGCCAAAGATTCTAATTTAACTCCCACTAGTCTAACTCCCGTTGCCTAGAAAAACAAAACAAAAACCGCATCAGAACCAATGCAACTTGAAAACTATACTGACAACATTCTATCTACCATTTGTGTATGAGCAAATCTGCACTACAGAAAAGTGTTTCATAGCAGGACAGGCTGTAGAACTTGTACATGAAATGAAGCAGACAGAGAGAGGAAAATCTGAAGCCAGAAATGCTTTAAGCCTTTAAATTGCTTTTTCAGGCTCTGAGTGTCTTCCCTTCATTTCTGTGACAATACCACGTACCACCCACTCCTGCCATGCCCCTTTGCAGGTTGTGATCTTTTACTGCTTTCTAAAATACGGCTAGTCCCCGTCTTTACTTCTGGGTCCCATTTTCTTCACTCCTTGAATACATGATCATACCCAACCTTCAACAACCATCCAGGTGGACTGACAAGTCCTAAATCTCTAATCTCTCCCTTAGACCTATAATGAATATCAGCCTCATTCTTCACCTCAGTCCCAAATTTACAATATATAAGCTGAACTCATTATTTTCCTCCTCTAAACTTATTCCTGATGTTGTCATCTCTATCCTGGTCTTTGACAATATGAACCAAGCAATTTTGCCCATTCTCTAACTCACTAAACTCCTTAAATCAAGCCCATGCTTGGTCACAGAGAGGTTTAATAAATATTCCTTCTCTTGACATGACCAATGGTGTTTTAAAATTCGGATGTGTTCATTTAAGTTTAAGACTACTGAGATAGCCTCCTGACTAGTTTCTGCCTGAATACCTACCATAAATCTGTTATGCCACTGGGGTAACCAAACTAGGATACTTCGGAGAGTAAAAGAGGGTGCTATTAATCACTGTGCTAGTACAACAGGCATTAACTAACTGGAAGTGTACCTAAATTTGGGACAAATGGGCCCTTTACTTTAGAGCCTGCTCATGTCTGTAACCACACTCTCACCACTACTCTTCTCTCATTTTGCACTTCATCCACACACAATAATTTGTAGTTTTCCAAATGCATTATTTCTTCTCTTGCCTTTGGAACCTCTTCATACACAGTATATTATACTTCAAGCTCTTTTACTCCATGTCCTTTACCTGCTAAATTCTTTTACTTCATCAGGTTCTCAGATCAGATATCCTTCCTTCAGGAAGTCTGAGCCAACCTCTGGAAGACTAGTTTCTATGTTCTTAGGGATTCCCATGGCACTTTATCTAGATCCCATTTGAGTACGTCAAACTTACTGTGACTGTGTCTTATTTATCTGTCTTCCTCATTAGACTGTACACTCTTCGAAGAAAACAACTTCCCTCACATTTATGTTACTAGTACCTACACAGTGCCTTATCCACAGTAAACATAAATAATTTTTGAAGAAATGGTTACACAGTTTTTTGACAGTATCTCTCTATAGACTTCAAGATCCATGAAAATAGAAACTATTTTTCACTCTTGTAGGTCCAGCATTTGCCACATTAGATGTTTATGTTTTGTTGAACAAGCTCATTTGTAAAGGTGGAACTCATTTATAAAATGCTTACTAAAACCAAACGACTTGGTAGTAGAAAAAAATAGCTGAAGGAAAAACAAATAGAAAAAAACTATATAAATGGAAAGAAAAAGTACAAAATGGAAAGAAAATAAATGATGCATCAATGAAGCTTAATTAAAATAAATATTATTTGGTTGGTCTTTCCAAGGGTCACATCTGAATTAAAGGAAGGCATCTCTTTCTTCTTCATTTTTTTTTTTTAAAGATTTTTTTTTATTTATTCATTTGACAGACAGAAATCACAAGTAGGCAGAGAGACAGGCAGAGAGAGAGGAGGAAGCAGGCTCCCCGCTGAGCAGAGAGCCCCTATGCGGGGCTCGATCCCAGGACCCCGGGATCATGACCCGAGCCGAAGGTAGAGGCTTTAACCCACTGAGCCACCCAGGCACCCCCTTCATTTTTTTTTTTTTTTTTAAGATTTTATTTATTTATTTGGCAGAGAGAGAGGAAGAGAGAGAACAAGTAGGGGGAGTGTAGGCAGGCAGAGGGAGAGGGAGAAGTAGACTCTCCCCAGAGCAGGCAGCCTGATATTGGACTTAATCCCAGGACCCTGGGATCATGACCTGAGCTTGAAGGCAGACGCTTAACCAACTAAGCCATCAAGGAGCTCCTTCAGTTTTTTCTTTTTTTTTAAGGTTTATTTGTTTATTTGACAGAGAGAGAGAGAGAGATCACAAGCAGGCAGAGAGGCAGGCAGAGAAAGAGAGGGGGAAGCAGGCCACCTGCTAAGCAGAGAGCCCGACATGGGGCCCGATCCCAGAACCCTGAGATCATGACCCGAGCTGAAGGCAGAGGCTTAACCTACGAGCCACCCAGGCGCCCCACAATTCCTTCAGTTTTTAACAAAATGTAAAAAGGATCCCTTATATTCTATTTGTTTGTTTGTTTGTTTGTTTTCCAAGAAGGCCTGTTAACTACAGGTTGAAATTTTGGTATAAGGCATTATAAATACAAATCTCTCTTCAGTTCGAGCAATTCTACTACTAAAACAATCTAGGAAGTGTGAACTTTAAGATGAAGATCTAGTTCTCATTTTCTACCTATGAGATTTAATGATGTTTTTCAGGTCATCTTGATTGTAAGGCTATTCAAAGTTTTTAATAGGTAAATAGTTATTTCTCAAGAATATGTTTATAAAAGTTATTTTATTTCAAAAATTTACTGTATTTAACCTCAAATATACAGAATATGAAAATTATAATTTTTTTTTTGTTTAATGTGCTATGGAATCAGGGTGAATAAGCTATGGGCCCCAAAATGAGTATATAAAATGCTGTGCATAAATAATAACATTATTCATACATCCCAGGCAAAAATTCCTTTGCTATTATTCTTCACAGAAATTGAAGAAATAACTCTAAAATTTGTGTGGAATCACAAAGACCCCAACAGCCAAAGCAATCCTGAGAAACAAAGAAAAAAAAAATTAAAGCCAGAGGTATCATGCTTCTGGATTTCAAACTATACTAAAAAGCCATAATAATAAAAACAGTACGGTACTGGCACAAAAAGGACACATCAACCAACTGGAACAGAGTAGAGAGCCCAGAATTAAATCCTGGCATATACAGTCAATGTATATTTGACAAGAGAATACCCAATGAGGAAAGAATAGTATTTTTAACAAATGTGCTGGGTAAACTGTAGAAACACATACAGAACCATGAAATTGAGTCTCTATCTGACACCATTCACAAAAATTAACTTGAAATGCATGGAAGACTTAAAAGATCTGACACCATAAAACTCCTAGAATGAAACATGGGGAAAAACTCATCATACTGGTCTCAGCAATGACTTGTTTTTTTTTTGGATAGGACATCAAAAGCACAAACAACAAAAGCAAAAATCAACAAACAGAAGTACATCAAACTCAAATGCTTCTGCACAGAAGACCTAATAATTAACAAAACGAATAAAAAACCTACAGAATAAGAAAATATTTTAGGAAAGCATATATCAGAAAAGGATTAACATCCAAAATATATAAAGAACTTGATTTAATAATTAAAAATAAACAATCTACTTTTAAAAATGGGCAAAAGAACTAAACAGATATTTTTCCAAAGAGGACATCGAAATGGCTAACAGACACACAGGAAGATGCTCCATATCTTTAGTCATCAGGAAAATGCAAATAAGAACTACAATGAGCTACTCTGTCACACCTGTCAGAATGACTATCATCAAGAAGACAAGAAATTACAGATGCTGGCAAAGATGTGGTGAAAAAGGAACCTTTTACACAGCATTGGTGGGAATGTAAATTGGTCCAGCCACTATGGACCAATAAAATAGATCTACCATACAAGCCAGCAATATCATTTCTGGGTACATTCCCACAAGAAATGCAAACAGGATTTCTTTTTTTGAAGATTTCATTTATTTATTAGAGAGAGAGAAAATGAGACAGACAGAGAGAGAGAACAAGATGGGGGAGGGTCAGAGGGAGAAACAGACTAGCCATTGCAAGGGAGACTGATGCAGGACTGGCTCCTGGGACTCTAGGATCATGACCTGAGCAGAAGGCAGACGCTTAATGAACTGAGCCACTGAGGTACCCCACAAACAGGATTTTGACAAGATACATACCCTCCCATGTCTATCACAGCACTATTAATAATAGCTAGAATATGGAAAAACCCATATGCCCATCAGTGGATAAAAAAGATATGATGTTACATATATACAGTAGAATATTATCTGGCCACAAAAAGGAAGATATTCTACTATTTATGATGACATGAATTGACCTTAAGCACATTACATTAAGCAATATAAGTCAGACAGAGAAAGAGAAGTACTGTAGGATATCACTTATGTGTAGAATCTAAAAAAATTAAACCTGTAAAAACCAGAGAGTAAAATGGTGGTTACCAAAGGATGAGAGGTACGGAGATGGAGGTCAGGGCGATAGGATATAAGGGCACAAACTTGTAGGGAGTAGTAAATATGCCACAGAAACTTCATGCACAGTATAATGAATATAACTATTCAATACAATAAATATTACTACATTAGTAAACATTATATAAATGTGTTAAAAGTACCAGTCTGCATACACCTTAAACTTACATATTACAGGTCAGATTTATTCAGTGAAAAAGAGAAAAGCACTATTCACACACCAAAAATTTTTCATTTGCTAAGTATTTTGTTGTCATATTTGTTGTTCTTTTAAAACCTTGCTGTTTTTCAGTTATCTATTGAAAAAAAGTTCATCTCATATATTTGTTAACACCCATCTAGTACTTGCAGTTTTCCTTGTATTCCCTCTTATTAATTGCCCCTATCTTTTGAAGTCTAACTTCTCAACAATATTTTAACTCCCTAGATAATTTAAAATCCTTCTACTATTTTCGCAGCCCCCTTTCCCACATCCCTCCAGCTATTTCTGTATGTCCTTGTAGCCTGACTTGGAGAGCCCTCTACTGGCCTGATGCTATGTCAAAAACCATTTTCTTTAGCTTTCAAATGCAAATTAAGATACACACATTTTTTTATAATATAATAATTGTATAATTCAAGCTAACCCTTTATTCAGAAAAATAAAGTTACAAGGAGAAACTGCATGATTCTATAAAATTGTTATCAAAGCAAATTACACTACTTACATAGTACAGAAATAGACTGTTAAATAAATACACTATTAATCCCAGTACCATAGAGCCTTACTATCATGGGATAGAACTCAAAGATGAGACCACATTGCAATGAGGTATTCTGATGTATTAGTAACTGAAGTATGGTAAGCAAGCTGGAATCTCTGTTAAATGCTTCTGCCTTAAGTAAGTCTGAAGATTAGTTGGTCTTCAATATTTCCTGACTTTAACATACCAATTCCTTTAATTTAAAAAAAAAAAAAAACAAGTTTGAAAATTTAATGGAGGAAAAAAATTCCACTTAAAATGACTTTTTTAAATTCCAGAAATAAAGACAAAACAATTTCCATAAATAGAAATGTATACTGCCATAAAGTTATTAGTCCTCACTTTTGATCCCAATAAAAATGCCAATAGTTTTTAATGTTTTCGAAGTAAACAAGCCAAAAAGAAAGTCTATATAGAAAACCACACAAACAAGTTTTAAGAAAAATTCTTAAAAAGAGTATGAGAAAGCCACCTTTTCAGTTGTATAAATTTTGTTATAAGGCCTTATATACCATGTGTTCCCATTAGACTGTACTCTCAGTGGCAAAACCAACCTCATTCACATTTCTATTCCCTGCACCTACACATTGCCTCACCCAGAGTGAACATAAATTTTGAAGAAATGGGTAAACATGTTTACCTATATGGCCTCTCCCTCTGTAGTTTGAGGTCGATGAAGGTAGGAACCATTCTTCACTTTGGTGACCTCACAACTTAAGACAGTGGATGTTTAGTTAACTATTCTCTCAGATGGGTTCGTTAGTGAAGACAGAACTTATTTATAAAATAAATACTCATTAGAATTAGAGAAACTTCATAGTAGAAAATAACAGATATAGGAAAAAGAAATAGAATGATACAAATAGAAAGAAAATATTATGATAAATTCAGAAAATGTATTTTCAAGTCAAACTATAGACAAAAAGCTAATTCTTTTATATGTACAGGGCTTATAAAATTAATAAGCAAAAAATCAATACCTAACAGAAAAAACCGAAGTATGGATGAGAAATGACATTTCACAGAAAAGAAATATGAATGGGACTTAAATATATAAAAAGAAATTCAACATCACTCAGGAGGAAAACATATTAAAACCATATGAAGAAAAGAAGAAAGATCTCAAATTAGCGACCTAACTTTATAGCCTAAGTCTGGAAAGAGAATAAACTAAACCCAAAACTATCAGAAGGAATGAAATAATAAAGATTCAAACAGTGATAAATGAAATAGAGAATATAAAAACAATACAGAAAATTAATGAAACTAAAATGTGGTTCTCTGAAAATAATCTCAGCAAAATTGATAAACCTTTACCATAGATGGACTAAGGGAAAAGACTCTAATTACTAAAATCAGAAATGAAAATAAGACACTATCAACTCTATAGACATAAAAAGGATTATGAGAACTGGGAACAATTAATTATACACCGACAAACTGGATAAACCAGATACAATGGACAATTTCCGAAAAACATAAAACTTACCAAGACTAAATCATGAAGAAACAGAAAATCTGAGCAGACCTATCTATTAAGAGATTGAATCAGTAATCAAAGATTTCCTCCCACCGCTGCACTGCTCCATTGCCCACCCCCACCCCCCAAACACAAAGCCCTAGCCCTGGACCTGATGGCTTCACTGGTGAATTCTACCAAACATGTAAAAAAAGAATACCAATCCCTTTCAAACTTTTCCAAACACTGAAAGAGGAGAAACTACATGTCCTAAGTCATTCTGTGAAGACAGCATTATTTTGATACCAAAGCCAGACAAAGACACTAAAAAGAAAACTACACACCAATATCTCTGATGCAAAAATCCTCAACATGATATTGACAAACTGAATTCAGCAGTATATTAAAAGGATTATAATCTATGACCAAGTAGGATTTATTCCTGGAATGCAAGCATGGTTCAACATATCAAAACTGATCAATGTAATAGACCACATTAATAGAATAAAGGGAAAAAAACCCCACAATCATCTCAAGTGATGTTGAAAAGTATATGACAAAATTCGACATCCTTTGGTGATTAAAACACAAAAAGCTAGGAACAGAAGGAAACTACCTCACAATAATAATGCTATACAGAAAAAAACCCACAGCAAAGATTACACTCAATGGTGAAAGACTGAAACTTTTTCTCTAAGATCAGGAACTAGGCAAGGATACCCATTTTCACCACTACTATTCAACAAAATACTGGAAGTTATAGCCAGAGCAATTAGGCAAAGAAAAGAAATACAAGACATCTAAATTGGAAAGGAAGACATGAAATCATCTCTGTTCAGGTGATACAATCCTCTATGTAGAAAATCCCAAAAATTCCACAAAAAGCCTGTTAGAGCTATTGAATAAATTCAATGAAGTATTAGGATACAAAGTCAACAGACAAAAATTTGTTGCATGTCTATGTACTAACAATGAACACTCTGGAAAAGAAATTATGAAAACAATCCTATTTACAAAAGTATCAAAAAGAATAAAATACTTAGGAATTAACCAAGGAGATAAAAGATGTGTATAATAAAAATTACAAAATACTGCTAAAAGAAAATGAAGACATAAATAAATGGAAAAACATCCCATGTTCTTAATATTGTTAAGATGTTAATATTAGTCAAAATTATCTACTGCAATCCCTATCAAAATCACACTTATTTTTAAGAAAGAGAAAAACACCATAAAATTCATATAGAATCTCAATGGACCACAAACAGCTTAAACAATCTTAAAAAAGAAAACAAAACTGGGGAACTCACACTTCTGGATTTCAAAACAGTGTGGTACTGAATAACAAAAGACACATATAAATCAATGGAATGGAATCCAGAGTCCAGAAATAAATCCTGGCATACCTGGTCAAATGATTTTTAACAAGGTTCCAAGACCATTCAATGTGGAAATCTTTTCCACAAATGCTGCTGGGAAAACAGGATTATCCACATGTAGAAGAACGAAGCTGAACCCTTACCTAATAACAAATAGAAAAATTCACTGAAAACAGATCAAAGACCTAAACCTAAGACCTAAAACTATAAAACTCCTCGAAGGAAACATGTGGCAAAAGCTTCAAGACATTGAATTTGTCAATGAGTTCTTGGATATGACACCAAAGGCACAGGCAATAAAAGAAAAAGTAAACAAACTGGACTTGAAACATTAAAAATTTTGTGCATGAAAAGACACTACCCAACAGAGAAAACAATCAATAGAATGGGAAAAAATACTTGCAAATTATATATTTAATAAAGGGTTACTATCTAGAATATAGAGAGAATTTTTAAAACTCAACAACAAAAAACAAGCAACCAATTCAAAAATGGGCAAAAAACTTGAAAAGATATTTTCTTTAAGAAGTTACACAAATAGCCAATAAGCCATAAAAAGATGCTCATATCATTAATCATTAAGAAAATGCAAACCAAAACTACAATGAAATGCCACCTCATACCCACTGGGATGGCTACTATCAAAAATCAAAAAGTAACAAGTATTGGTGACAATGTGGAGAAACTAGAACCCTTGTACACTATTGGTGGAAATCCAAAATGGTACAGTCACTATGGAAAACAGTAAGGTGCTTCCTCAAAAAATTAAAAATAGAATTACTATATGATCCAGCAATTCCACTTTTTGATATATACTCCAAAAAATTGAAAGCAGGGTCTGCAAGAGATATTTATATACCCATATTCAAATAAATATTAAAAATGTCCACAACAGCGTTATTCACTACAGCTAATATGTAGAAGCAAACAGGGGCACCTGGGTGGCTCAGTCAGTCAGGCATCTGCCTTGGTTCAGATCATGATCTTGGGGTCCTGGGATCGGTCCCTGCACTGGGCTTCCCAGTCAGAGGGGAGTCTGCTCTTCCCTTTCCCTCGGCCCTCCCCCCTGCTTATGCTCATGGTCTCTCTCAAATAAATAAAAAAATCTTTAAAAAATGTGGATGTAAACAAAGTGCCTGTCAAGAGAGGAATGAATAAAACAAAACGTGGCTATAATGGAATATTATTCAGCCTTAAAAAGGAAGAAAGTTCTGACACACTATGGCACGGATGAATCTTGAGGAAACTATGTTAAGTGAAAAAAGCCAGTCACAAAAAGACAAATACTATATGATTTATTTAACATGAGATTTTAGAGTAATCAAAATCATGGAGAATGAAAGTAGAACAGTATTGCCAGGGGTTGGGGAGGTGAGCGGGGAGTTATTGTTTAATGGGTACAAAGTTTTAGTTTTATAAGACATAAAGAGGTATGGAAAATGGATGGTGCTGATGGTTGCACAATATTGTAAATGCATCTGACACCCCTTAACTATATATTTAAAAATGGTTAAGATGGGGAAAAATGGTTAAGATGGTAGATTTTATATGTATCTTACACAATTTTAAATTTTTTAAAAAACCATGGCAAGAACTCCCTACCTTACCTTACATAAGAGAAGGGTAAACATCTCATAGTTTGATAACACAGTAGCAATTTGATAATATCAATAAAAATGACCAACTCATACAACACCTATAAATTTCACTTGAGAATTTAACTTACAAAAATACTTGCATATGAGCAAAACAGTATTCACAAAAGGTTATTCTTCACATTATTTACAGTAGCCCCAAATTAGAAACAACCTAAATTCTGACTAGTAGGGATAAGATGAATAAATTATGCTATCTCCACACAACAGGAAATCAATCAGCTATAAAAGAAAAGAAAGGGATGTTATCTTTGTAAAGATATAGATATAATCACTGTATTTGTTTAACTGAATTATAGTTGACTCACACTACATTAGTTTCAGGTGTACAAAACTGTGACTCAACAAGTCTGTATGTTATACTGTGCTCACATGTGTAGCTGCCATCGGTCATCATACAACACTATTACAATACCACTGACTAGATTCCCTACCCTGTAGCTTTTATCTCCCATGACTTATTCACTCCGTGTAACAGGAAGCCTGTACCTCCACTCCCCTTCACCCATTCTGCCCATTCCCCTGGGCAACCATCAGTTTGTTCTCTGTATTTATGAGTCTATTTTTGCCTTTTTAATCACTGTATTTTAAATAATTTTATGTAATCTAAAGGGAAAAAGCAAGGCACTGAATAATGTATATATCTTGATTCTTTTTGTGAAGATAGGGAAAAAATACATTTATATCTGCTAATAACATACATTAATAATGGAAAGATATATTAGAAACTGGTAACAGTAATTCCTTATGTGTGTGGGGAGGGATTATAAATTGGACATTTGGAAAACAGTTCTTGGACATGTTTTATTATGTATATAAATTTGAACCATGTGAATGGATTAATTAAAAAGGATTCTTATCTTACAAGCTAATTATATAATTAACACATGCTATACTAATAAAACAACAACTACAAAATTCTCTATATCATACCTGCAAACCAGCCACATAAGAATCTTCGCAGTTTACATAATGTCCCAACATGGCATGTTGTGCCCATAATTCATTATCCCTTATCCTCTCATGTAGGTGTGTAATTTGTTGTTTCTGCCTGCAAAAAAAAATTGAGGTGACATTATAAAGAATATGCTTTTCTAAGAGAGCATTAAAAGCAGAATTTTAAGTTTTCTAATAGTTTGATGTAAGAATTAAAAGTATTATCAACCTTAAAATTCATAATAGGTAATTTTTCAAAACCACAGTAACATGAGTTATGTGGACCATAGAAGAAGTTTATTTATAATGTAGAATACTTCTGGCATTTTATAAAATATAATCTTAGTAGAATACTCTTCTTACTTAATAACAAAGTCACATTTTGCTTGCTTTCTTCTTGTTACCTAATATAATAAATGTTATGTCCTCAGTTTGGAACTCCTTTACCTTAAAATCCATTATTTTCATTCACATAAATTCCGTTTAACACTGACATTACTCAGAATCTCACTGTCAGAAATGAAAGATATTTTCATAAACATCATCTTGCCCAACTGCTATTCTGTGCCTGTATCTTCTCAACAACATCCTAGGTTACACAGGCTACACATAGGCAACACTAATGACAGAGAATTCACTTGGTGACAGATTTAGATTTGGACAGCTTAGACATTTCACTTTTTTTTAAAATTTTTAAATTTTTTTAATAAACATATAATCTATTTTTAGCCCCAGGGGTACAGGTCTGTGAATTGCCAGGTTTACACACTTCACAGCACTCACCATAGCACATACCCTCCCCAATGTCCATAACCCCACGATCCTCTCCCAAGCCCCCTTCCCCCAGCAACCCTCAGTTTGTTTTGTGAGATTAAGAGTCTCTGATGGTTTGTCTCCCTCCTGATCCCATCTTGTTTTATTTATTCTTTTCCTAACCCCCAAGCCCCCCACATTGTATCTACACTTCCTCATATCAGGGAGATCATATGATAGTTAGACATTTCACTTTAACATAACTTTGTGTTGGAAACAGACACCATACAGTTCAAATCTTTCTTCAACAGCTTATTGCTTACTTTAATCAAGTTATTTAACTTCTGTGTTTATACATCCTTTATACAGCTGACATTTCAACAGTGTGGGGTTTACAGGAACTGACCCCTGACTCCCTGTACTGCCACACAGTTGAAAATCTGCATATAATATTTGACTCCCCAAATTTACCTACTAATAACCTACTGTTGACTGGAAGCCTTACCAGTAATGTGAACAGTTGACTAACACAACTTTTGTATACTTTATGTATTAAATACTGTATTCTTACAATAAAGCTAGAGAAAATGTTATTAAGAAAATCATAAGGAACAGAAAATACACTTACAGTACTGCATTTTTGGAAAAAATCCATGTGTAAGTGGACCCATGTAGTTCAAACCTGGGTTGTTCAGGGTCAACTGTATTTGAAAACTGTTAGGTACCAGGCATCAGGTTAAGAGCTCATCTTTAATAACTAGTCTCATAATAAGATTATGAAGAAGAAAGAGCTTTTAAGAAAAAGTACATGGGTAAACAAATAGCTTGGTATTTGCTAAAATTACTTACAAAGTAACTTTTGGAGCAAGTTAGGTTATATGTTTCAGACTGTATCAAAAAGCTTATTCTACTCAGAGCCACTTAATGTTTTATGTACACTATCCTTTAAGAAAATTCACATAGAAAACCTCAAATAGTTAATAGATAAATTAGGAGAGATTAGTCATGACACTTTTCAAAGAATTTAAAGCTTTACAAAAGAAAACTAAATGTCCTCTTCTGGCCAATACAGAGTAACAGAAACCAGTTGTGCCCTTCTGCCTGACACAGCTACAAAACAGAACAAAATACAGGAAGCAACGACTCTCAAAACACTGGACATTGGTTATTTAGGAACAGAGACTTCTGGGAGATGGGCAACAAATGAGGTGAGCTCTACGACTGCCAGAGCCTACTGCTTCAGGTCCCACCAAACACAGGTAAAGAGCCCTCTCTGAGCTGAAAGGACAAAGATGGGATACTGGAAAAATGAAAACAACTAGAGTTCACAGTGCAGTCATCCTGACTATTCAGTGGAGTGATAATGAATAAACACATGAGGAAAACTACTTAAAGTGCACATGTGCAGGGATGGTGGTCAACCAAAAAGATTTAGAAGGAACTGCACCTGAGGCTTGCTTACTTGGGGCCTAGAATTGTGCCTGTTTTCAAATGCCACGTGGAAAACTTCCTAATTCACAGGGCATCATTTAGCAGCAATTCTCAACAAAGGTCAATTGTGACTGCAGAACAAATTTCAGGAATACAAAAATATGTGACATCAAAAAAAAAAAAAGCTAAAATTCATAATGTCTGGTACTTCATCAAAAATTACCAGGCGTACAAAGAAGCAGGAAAATATAACCTAAAAAGAAAAACTAGTCAACTGAAAGTGAACCAGAACTGACAAAGATGATAGAATTAATAGACAAAGAGTCTAAATTGGTTATTAGAACTGTTTTTATATGTTCAATAAACTAGATCAATTATGTTAAATAAAGACATAGAAAACATAAATAGGGGTACCTGAGTGGCTCAGTGGGTTAAAGCCTCTGCCTTTGGCTCGGGTCATGATCCCAGGGTCCTGGGCTCTCTGCTCAGCAGTGAGCCTGCTTCCCCCTCTCTCTCTGCCTGCCTCTCTGCCTATTTGTGATCTCTCTCTCTGTCAAATAAATAAAATCTTTGAAAAAAAAAAAAAGAAAACAAAAGTATTATCTTGAATGGGATTAAAAGCAGATTACTATTTGCAGGAGAAGATTAGTGAATTCGAAGACAGCAATGAAAACTATCCAAAAGGAAATAGAGAAAAAAAAGACAAATAGAAAAAAACTCAAGTGCATCAGTGAGCTGTGGGATTTAAGAGACTGAACATACTGTAATTAGAATCCCTAAAGTGGGGGTAGGGACAAGAAAAATATTTTGTAGAAAACTGGCCAATGTTTCCAAACTTAATGAGAACTATATACCCATAGATCTAAGAAGATGAGAAAACCCCAAGCACAAGTAACATGAAGAAAACCAAGGATCATCTTAATCAAATAGCTTAACAACAGTGATAAAGAGAAAATCCTAAAAGTAGTCAGAGAACAAAGGATAAATTCATTCAGAGAGACAAAGCTAAACAAAATAGCAGATGTCTCATCTGAAACAATGCAAAGAAGAAGACAGTAAAGTACTTTAAAGTATTACATTAAAGTATTAAAATTTAAAAGCTATCAATCTAGAGAATTTTTTTACCCAAGGTAAACTTGAAGCAAAATAACAACTATCAACCTAGAATCATTCATCTAATGAAAGTATCAAAGACAGAGGTAAAAACAGGTTTTTTTGAAAACTTAAAAGCTGAAAGAATCTATCACAGCAGACTTCAACTACAAGAAATGATAAAGGAACACCTCCAGGCAAAAGGAAAATACCAAATGAAAACGTGGACCTACACAAAAGGAAGAAGAGCACCCAAAATGATAACTACATGAGCAAACACATTATCATTCTTATTATTTAAATCTCTTTAAAAGATAATGGACTGTGTAAAGCAAACAAACCAACAAAGCCACAAAGTACTGTTGGGTTTATAGAGTGTAGAAGTAAAATGTACAACAAAATAGCTCACAGACTGGGAGAAGAAAACTAGAAATATATTTTCATAAGATTCTTACATTGTACATGTAGCAGTATAGTAATATAGTACTACTTAAGGGCAGACTACTGCACTTTAAAGATGTATATTATACAGTCGGTTAAGTGTTTGCTCTGGTCATGATCCCAGGATCCTGGGATTGAGTCCCACATTGGGCCACTTGCTCTGTGGGGAGCCTGCTTCTTCTCTGCCTGCCACTCCCCCTGCTTGTGTTCACTCATGCTCTCTCTCTCTCTCTCTAACAAATAAATAAATAAATAAAATCTTTTTTAAAAAAGATGTAATTATAAACTCTACAGCAACCACTATTATAACTCAATAAAGAGTTATAGCTAATAAAGCCAACAAAAGATATAAAGGGAATTAAAAAAATACTCAACCAATTCAAGAGGAAAAAAGGGGAACAACACAGATGGGACAATTAGAAAACAGCAAGACAGGAGATTTAAAATCAAACGTTATCAATAATCACAAAATGTAAATGGTCTAAATACTAAATAGCCCAATTAAAAAGCAGACACTGTCAGAATGGATAAAAAGAAAGATTCAACTGCATCCTAGCTACAAAAACAAAAAACAAAATATAATGATACAGGGGTGCCTGCGTGGCTCAGTGGGTTAAAAAGCCTCTGCCTTCGGCTCAGGTCATGATCTCGGGGTCCTGGGATCAAGCCCCACATCACATCGGGCCCTCTGCTCAGCAGGGAGCCTGCTTCCCCCTCTCCCTCTGCCTGCCTCTCTGCCTACTTGTGACTGTCTGTCAAATAAATAAAGTCTTAAAATATAAGTAAATAAATATAATGATACAGTTACAAAGTTACAGATACAGATACAAAGATTCTTCAAAGCTTACTCCTAAAACCAATTTGGATCTAGAAGACTTATAATTGCTGATTATTTTTTCTTAAGTGAAGTATAATTGACATATAACATTGTATTAGGTGCAGGTGTGTAACAATGATTGCATATAACATACTGATGTGTATATACTGTGAAATGATCTCCTCAGTAAGTCTAGTTAATGTCATCTTATTATAATTCTTGAACATTTATGCAAGTGTTCCATTTCTTTTTAAGTAAATTTTGTTATTCCTTTAAAATTATTCATTTTCTTTTATCTTTTCAGATTTATTGATACACGTTTATACCAATGATTTAAAACCGCTTTCTATAATTCTATAATTTCTATAATTACATCACTTTTTATTCCTAATATTTTGAGTCTTTTTCTTTTTCCTTAATTAGCAGAACCAGAGATTTATCCATTTGATTAATTTCTGCCCTTAGTTTTATTATTTCCTTTGTTCTCTTTTACATTAACTCTTCCTTTACTGGCCTTCTTAAGTTATTTAAATCACTGTCTTTCCTCCTTTCCTTCCTTCCTCTTCCCTACTTTAGAAGAAAAAGACATGAGAAATGGTGATAGAGTCAAACATATTATATTTGCAGTCCTAGTAGAAACAGAAATACAATATTAGAAGAGATAAAGACCAAGAATTTTCCAAAACTGATGAAAAACATCAAACTGGAATCAAGAAGTACTTCAATCCCCAAGAATACCAAATAAGATGAAAACCATACGTAGGCCCATTACAGAAAAACTGCAGAGAACAAATGGAAAAAATGACTAAATCCAAAAAATAATGTAAGAGTGAATTTAATCTGGTAGCAATAAGACTTGTGGATGACTTTTTAAGAGAAACCATAGACAACGGAATAATATCTTCAGAGTACTGAAAGAAAATAATTGCCAGTAGGGAAGTACATATCAGCCAAAAATATCTTTTACAAACAAAGGTGACATTCACAGTAGGAAAAAGATGAAAACAACCTAAATGTCCATCTACCGATAAATGGATAAAGAAAAATGTCATATATATACATACAACATATATATGTCATATATATATATATGTCATTGGGAAGGGAAGGGAAGGGAAGGAAAAATAAAAGAAAGATGAGAGCTGGAGAAGCTTCTGGGTACCCATCAAGTCCCAGCCATTCCTTTTGCCTGGAATTGACTAGAACAGATGGTGAGGTCCTGACCAGAATGGGGACTGTCACTACAACATAACAAGAAAGGAAATAAGTAGACTACCCAACACATATTACATTTATAAATTAGAAAATAGGTTTAAAAAATTAAATCGAAACTGAAAAATCAAGGAGCTGCTACAAAACTTGTATTACTAAAGGAAATACTGGACCTAGCTAGAACTGCAGTGATCCTGTCCCTGATCCCAGTGAACAAATAAGAACATGTACAAATTCAGTCTCTAGCTGAGAAAATACAAAAAAGCAATAGCATGTATCTTTTGAGATAGGTTTAGAGGAGGTTCCTTTTGAGAAGGTTCCTTTTCTTTTCTAATTAAATTTGGTTTATGAAAAAAGTTGCCATTGCCAGTTTTAATATCATTAATGGCTTTTAAAGCCATTATGGATACTACCACCAAATGAATTATGCTCAATAGCCATCTTGAATAATTTATCAGAAATTGTTATCAAAGAGACATCCCTCATGCATTACCAAATAAAAAGAGAGAGGGGTCTGAAATAAAGTCACAGGTGGCCAAAGGTCTAGGGTGGGAAAAGAAAGACCAAGAGATTTTATTCTTTTTAATTTTCCATGTATTTCTTTTTTCCTAAACTATTTCAAAAGAGGGCACATAAAAGGAAAAACTTACAACCATGTGGAAATTTTTCCCCTATTCCATTAATTCACATTTTTTAACCACTTCTAGTCTATAAACAAGGGATAAAACACACTTTTGAAGAACCTACCTCCTCACCCTTAGCTTTCAGAATCAGCTTTCACCCATTTGGGGACAATACAAAATATGGCCCTGGGCTTTACTTTTGAAATGTACTTCTAAATATACTTTGTATTTTTTAATTTGATGGAAAGAGGATGATCGTATTAATTTTTCTTGGACTAGTCAGAATTTTCAATTTCTTCAAAGGTGGGCCTGCCAAACAAAGTTAAGTGCATTAGCCTCAAAATACTCCCAAGGTATATTAAAAGGATTCTTATGCATTTATCTACAATCTTAAGATTTTGCAAATAATGAAGAATCAATATTAAAGAATAATAAAGAAACAGCCTTTGTTCTTGGTTCCTGGGAAGGAGACTCTAAATCCTTGGGAGTGTTTGTTATTCATGAGCCCCCTGAAAGACACATGCGTTTATGCTAAGAGATGACTCATGGGCCCTAGATACAAACTTTAGGATGGGGACTGTTCACCAGAAAGCTGACCATAGAACTAGAGCCTTGTGATTTTGAGCCAGTCCAACCACCAGGGAAAGAAGGAGGCTGGAGACTGAGTTCAATCATGTGGCCAATGATCTGATCAATCATGCCTACACAATGAAACTCCAATGAAAATTCTGAGAACTAGCCAAATTTGTAGTCAGTTGCTTAGAAGTGTTGTTGACCTGGAGATGCCACCTTCAAACTGGCATCAGAAGTTACATAGTCTTGTTGGGGACTATGTGCCCTTAAAGCTGTGGAGTCTGATGCTAACTTAGGGTATTTAGTGTTAAAACTGAATTGCAGTACAGTAGATGGGACTGAAACAGAATACACATGATTCTTAGAACAACACAGGTTTGAACTGCATAGATCCACTTACATGCAGATTTTTCCAATAAATACAGTATAATACTATGAAATGTATTTTTGCTTCCTTATGGTTTTCTTAACATTTTCTTTTCTCTGATTTGCTGTAAGAGTACAATATATAATACTACAACACACAACGCAAGCATTCATTGACTATGTCATCAGTAAGGCTTCGGGTCAACAGCAGGCTGTTAGTACTTAAGTTTTGGGAAGTCAACAGTTATACATGGATTTTCAACTGTGCAGGGGGTCAGGATCCCTAACCCTGACATTGCTTCATGATCAACTGTGGATTTAGAAATTAATTCTAAAGTACTATATGCCCAGGTATAAACAACCAAAATAACTCACCTAGAAATGAACTATTGAAATTATATTTAAATGCTCAAATCGGCTGATAAAGATAATCAAATCTCACTTCAACACCTGTGATGGAAAATATTCTTGCATCATGAAGTTCTTCTCAAAGTAAAAGGCATGTACCAGAAGTTGCAATGAACAAAATCTCATGTTAATTGATCAAAATCCATAAGACTGGGATTTCAGTAATTTTTAATAACCATGGTATGTACATCTCAGCTTTGCTTTGAGAAATCTGATCAAAAATCTTAGCTTATAAAGCAGATGAATTAGAAGGACATTATGAATTCAATAAAAAAGTATCCACACTATACCAAAGAATGCATTACTGATTTTAAAAGCTTACTAGTACAATTACAATAGATTTTACTTTCATATGCAATTGAAGAAGAAACATATATACTGCAAATTGCAAGTAATAACAAAATGAGAATTCCTCCCTAGACTGCCAGTGTCATTTACTAATGGCAATAATTTACTGTATCATTGCAGAAGGTATAACGGTTTCCTCTCTGCATCAGTCTCAAGTGCACTGACTTACCCCTAAATTTTAGCTGATCAATCCAGTAGCAAAAGCTAAGCAATCACAAAGTGCAAACCATCAGAAGAACTACTACTACCAGTAACAGCACAGGCTAACCAGCAACCTTAACCTTTTTTCCATTAAAATGAAGCTATTCTCTTGAGTGAATGCTGGTTGAATACCTGTTATGAGTAATGAAATGTTTAAAAAACAGTCTTTCTGTGAGGGGGCTCAGAGTCCACTGAGGAGAGGCAAGCACAGAAACATAACTATTATTTACAAACGGTGTATATGTGGCCACTGCTTGCTAATGGTGTCTATGCATCAGGCCATATTAGGGCTTTTACATACCTTCATCCAATTAATTCTCATGCTCTAAAACTAGGCATAAGAAGGGCACTGCATAGATGAATGAGACTGGATAAAGAACTGCAAAACTGAGAAACTTGAATTATTTTGGATTATTTCCTTAGTATTCTTCGGCAGTATAAGAAGTTTGGAAATATATATTTTTAATAGAGTACGTTGATACTTACATACATTTCTAACTACCATAGACTAATTATTTGTGCCCCCCAACAAATTTATATATTACATTCTAATGCCCAGTGTGATGATATAAGGCGGATGGAGACCTATGGGAGGTGATTAGGTCAGGAGGGTAGAGTCCTCATGAATAGGATTAGTGTCTTTATAAAAGAGGCCCCAAGGAACTCCCTTGCCCCTTTTAGTGAGGTTACAGCAAGAAAACAGCCATCTATGAAACAGGAAGAAGACCCTCACCAGACAAAAAATCTGCTGGTGCCTTGATCTTGGATTTCTCAGTCTCCATAACTGGGAGAATTAAAATTCTGCTGTTTATAAGTCACCCAGCCTATGGTATTTTATTATAGCAGCCCAAATGAACTAAGACACCTATTAACTTATACCAAATGGAATGGTAATTATAGTGATGTTCAAAGAAATAATAAAAGCCAATTAATTCTAACTGAGGGAGAATGCATCCATATTAATAAAATTTTGAATTTTAGTCTGTTTAAAGAAAGTATTAATTTCAAGTATGTATTGATAAATGTATGTATTAATTTCAATTAATGTATGATTCAAGTGAATTAAAATGTAGGTGTAAAATATATATCCATTTGGTCCTAAATCCACATATAAAATTCACTTGTACTAGAAATAGCTAATTTTTTTAAATTTTAAATTATTTAAAAAAAATTTTTAAGATTTTATTTATTTATTTGACAGAGAGAGATCACAAGCAGGCAGAGAGGCAGGCAGAGAGAGAGAGGGGGAAGCAGGCTCCCTGCTGAGCATAGAGCCCTAAGTGGGGCTCAATCCCAGGACCCTAGGAGCACCACCTGAGCCGAAGGCAGAGGCTCTAACTCACCGAGCCACCCAGGCGCCCCTTAAATTATTTATTAGCAATTTCAAGTATAACAACTGAAACTGGAATAAGTGTTTATTTTCTATTAATAAAAATGAATTTTGACAAAAATGGACTCTGTCTCCCCCCCCACCCCTCTGTGATAAAAGCTTTCCAATATTGTCAGGAGCTTTCAGATGCACATTAAATTAAAGAATATAATGAGGTTTAAGTAGCTGGGGTACAGGATAGTATTTGATTTGCAAGATCACCCAAAGCTGTACTGTCATACCAAAGTTGACCAAGTGAATTTAAAAAAAAAAAAGGAAAAAAAATTTACATGCATGAGGACATATATTTGCTTGATCTGCTGGCTCAGCGCCAAGTATTTAATTTGCTTCTCCAAAGACATTAATCTTTAAAAGTATGACTCTGGGAAATTCATGCCACTAAAAACCCACTGACAGTGAAGTGTGCATCGACTTCATCTTGCCCAGTAAAAATTTATCCAACAGAAGCTAAGATAACATCTACAGGTGTTCCCTCTTTGCTTCTGCCAGTCACCTGCATGGTCACTCCATCTGCTAAGGCCACCCTGGACCTCAGCAATAAGTCATAGCCATCTCTGTATACACTTGCCAGATAGAGGGAATGGGAATTCTTGTTCTCAGGTACGTTGTCCAACCTCTCACAGGCTGCATGCCCAGAAATGTGATGATGTTGTTGATAGCTTCTTCGAGAGTTTTCATAAAACTGAGGGCAAAATTCTCCTCTTTCTCAAATATATCTCCGACCTCTTCCCAGGCAGCAGCAAAATTAAGCTTTAGTACTTTCTGAACGTGATCAGACACAGTCACTTCAAGATCTGCCAGCATGTACCCATCATCATAGCCCTCCTCAGCCAGAACCCCAGTGTCAGGGTCGCAGTCCCGGACCGTGAACTTCATGGTGCAGCTAAAGGTGGCTGCAACTGAGGTTGAATCATCATCAGGCAGGTGAACCAAACTGTTACATATTCCTGGCTGATTGTAAGCGAGGCTGGGGGCTGGGAGGTGGGGGCAACACAGCACCTCAAGGAATCCAACGGCTCCACCTGCACTGTCCCTTTCTACAGCAGCTGGTCGTTAAGAGTATTGGTGCAGTCAAACTGGAACACGATGTGATTGGTAAACATGTGCTTGATACAAGGAACAAAATATTCCGTCTCTGCTTCTGTAAGTTGAACAGGATCAGAAGACTTGAACAAGGGTCCCAGATCCATAAACTCAGGAATGGCAGCCAACTGTTCTTGAAAAATGTCTTGCCTGGAAGGAGCCAACTTCTTTGGCTTACTGGCCCCCAAGTGTAAGTTCTGCTTTCTGCTCAAAGACACGGGCCATAGCAAGAGGAAAAGACTTCATGTCAAAGGGCTTCTCTGAAGGCTCCAGTGTGTACTGGTGGAGGGCTTTCTCCATCCCTGGCACTGAGATGGTAAGGCCGTTGAAGATGTACGTAGCATTCAGTGCCATCTACCTCTCCTGTAGCACATTCAAGTAGAAAGCAGCCCTGTCCCGAACCTCATCGTCCATGTCCATCATACATCTTTGTAGGAGTACTAGGACGTTTGGGAGAAGATTCTCATTTTGAGCCCAGATTTAGCCAAAGCACTCATAGCAGCAGCTCTGACAGCCTCATTCTCCAGTACGACCCTATTAAAAATAAAGCAGATATACTTGGAGGGGACAGGCGTTCTGGGGCCCTCTTTGCCCAGCAAGTGCAGAATCTTAGTAGTCAGAACAGTGTGTTCACAGTCCTCAATGAATTCACAAAGGTGGGCTAGACCTGCTTCTTTACCCTCAGGGTTCTCTTCCACAATGCTGATTATGCAGTCCACAACGGCCCACTTATATTCAAAGCCTCCATCATCTTAGAGCATGTTGGAGAGGAAAGTCATCATGACACTGTGCTTTTGAGGGTATTTCTGACAGAGAGCGCTAATTACCTGCACAACCATCACCCTGAACTCATCTGAGATTTCAGACACAAAAGAAGATACCTGCTTCATGAGCCTGTCCACACTGCTCTCACTCCGTTTTGGGGAGTGTAGTAATGGCCAGACTAGCAGTGCTTCTGTTTGAGTCTGTGATCAAGTTTTCTAAGTCCAGACTGCAGGCGATAACAGCAGAGGGGTGCTTCACTGCCGCCTTGTTCAAGGTCCTCACAGCTGCGTATCTCAACGCTGGCTTAGGAGAGCTACAGAAAAGTTGAAGAATTGAAATGGCAGGTGCCAACTCCCTTGCAGTACAGTTAGGAAGATGGATGATAGCTGATGCAGCTTCATAAATAACCATTTCATGTTTATTTCACAAGCAGCTCTCAATGAAATCAAAGAGTGGACTTTCATGGCCCTCTTCATTTTCTTTTAGTAAGCGACTAGCAATTCGGATCAGCATGCAGTAAGCAAACTGTGATTTGAGACCGGATTTAGTAAATTTATTCAACATCTTAGAAACAGCAAGGCGATCCTTCTTTTCAAGGTGATACAGGACTCCCAATGCATGGTACTGGACCATAATGTTGTTGCTGGAAGCGGCTTCTTGGGCTTTGTTGACCCAGCGCTTAAGCACATCATGGCTTATCTTCATCATGTGTAAGGAAGACACCAGTGTGGAGCATGTATCTCTCGATGGCCTGCAACATTATTCCATTAGTGATTCTGCAGAGAGCCCTAATGGCTGGGCCTCGGTACACATCTTTCTTTCCAGTCATGTCCTTAGTCAGAAGTTCCGTAAATTAGAAATGCAACGCGGGTCTCAGGGGATAACATCAAGGTATTGGCAGGGTTACATTCTTTTCTGGAGGCTGTAGGGTCTGAATCCATTTCCTTGCCTTTTCCAACTGCCAGAGGCCACCCACATTCCTTGGCTCACGACCCCCCTCCTCCAGCAACATCACTTCTGTGACCTGCTTCCATCGTCCCATCTCTTCACTGCAAAATAGCTAATATTTTTAAATAGCTTTTTCATAAAATTAATCACATATCTTCTAGAATCTTCATTCATTTATCAAGTATGCAAGTGATGCCAGAGAGGCAGAGCCTCAAGAGGGAGGGCCTCAGGCCCACTGCCAGGAGGCTTCTTGATTTTGTGTGAGAAAGAATTCAAGGGCAAGCCATTTAGGGAAAGGGGCAAAGATTTATTAAGTACAGAAATAAGAAGGCTTCTACTTCACAAAGTAGTGGTCTCTCCTCCCAGGTGAGCATGAAGAATCCCCCACCCCCGCCCCACCTCTCACGAAGGGTTTTTGTTTGTTTGTTTGTTTTTAAAGATTTTATTTATTTATTTGACAGAGAGAGAGAAAGCAAGAGAGTGAACACAAGCAGGGGGAGTGGGAGAGGAAGAAGCAGGCTCCCCACTTAGCAGGGAGCTCAATGCTGGGCTCTATCCCATGACCCTCGAATCACAACCTGAGCAAGGCAGACGCTTAACCAATTGAGCCACTCAAATGCTACTCCAGTAGGTCCTGCTTAATACTGGTAAATATTTAAACAAAATCTTTCAAAATTTTGACTCTTAAATACATTTAAATGTTTGAATTAAGATTTAATTTTAATACTAAAATGTCTACTACCTTATGCCATATAAGCATATGAAAATAAACAATAACTAACATTAAGAAAAAAAATACCTCCTCAAATGATTTCCCCATTACCATGATATACAAGTTTAACTATCCCTAAAGTATACATAAATTATGTAGAACCAATATACATCAAGGGTAATATAATTAAGCAATATTAACCTTTATTGCTCAAAATAATCAGAAGACTGTCTATTAAGAATAAAAAATTTTTTTTCGAAGCCTCAGTACTCAAAAATGCAAAATTTTTGGCCTGTCCCCCAAAATTTCTAAAACGTTTACCTGTAAGTCATTTAATTTTAAACATTCATGATGTTCATAGTTTTTGCATCTTCAGATCTAACATACATTAGTTAAAGTATTAGCACTTTAAAGTAATTTTCTAATTTGATAGTTTCCAAGTGTAAAACACAAAGATACACCTTGTATCTTTGATAATTCATTAGCATTGCAACTAACTTTCTACATGTATAAAGACATAAAGGAGTTTCCAAATGAGTTACTCTAATGTAAACAGGAGGGTGGTAGAAAACAGAAAGATGAACCAACAGACCAACCCTGTTCTCACAGAGGTTCACAGAGGTTTGTAGAGGGGGTGAGATGAGGGAGGGACAGACATGAGATATCACTGTATTTGTAAGATGATATTTCTTAAACTCTAAGTAGTGGATACAAAGGTATTTTTTCATAATCTACATTTCTGTATGCCTAAAATATTTAGTAATAAAAAAAAAAACAGACTCACCGATCAATTACAATTTCTTTTTGCCTTAGCAGTCCTTCTTTTATTTTCAGCACTGATTCCCATTTACTGAAATCCTGATAGCCAGAAGGTGAATAACTTTGACGAGACAATCCAGTCAAAACCTGCACAAATATATTTATACTATTAGTATACTTAAAGTGTTTAAAAGGAATATTTCAACAGTATCTAATACTTTCCCAATGATTTTCATTAAAAACAGAGAACTCTCCCTTTGATTTTTTTTTTAAAGACTGTCTGAAATCATACTTGTGAATACAACATAACTTGGAAGAATTTCAAGGAAGTGAAGTAAAAGTACAAGTCTAATAACTGGTGACAATAGAATATTTAATCTGGTTTATTTTAACACTATAAATAAGATCTTATTCTCATTATCTTGTGGAAACTTTCAGGAAATGAGAGATTAAACACTCACTGCTTAAGGAAGAAGTACAATAAGAAAATGTGCCATGGTTAGACTAGACAAACATTATATGAAAGGTTTCCACAAGGAAATAAAAATTAGTACCTGTAGCATACAGACTTCAAATTGTCACCTATCACATCAGATTTATTTACATTAAACTTTCAAAAGCAAAAATACTTTCACAAAATAGTAAACATATTTATAGAAAACAGGACTTAAACAGGTATAATCTGGTTGGGTGATTACTGGCCTCCAGTATAAATTACATAATTTAGAAAAAATGTGCTTAGAATTTAAGAGAAATTTCAAATATTTAAGAGAAATCAACACTGATAAAAACCAATATGAGAGTTATCCTCAAATTCCTATGATTGAAACAAAAAAGAGAACCTTAATATACTAGTAGCCATAGTTTGAATTTTATCTCCTCAAAAAGATATGTTCAAGTACTAACCCCTAAGTACCTCAGGATGTAACCTTCTTTGGGAACAGGGTCTTTACAGACATAGTCAAGTTAAGATGAAGTCACTGGGGTGGGCCCTAATCCAATATGACTGGTGTCCTATGTAAAGGTGAAATTTGAACACAAGTACACACAGAAGACTGTAAAGAGATACAGAGAGAACACCATCTGAAGATGAAAGCAGAGATAGCAGTGATGCATCTACACACCAAGCAACACAGAAGATTGTCAGGAAACCACTAGCAACTCAGCATGGAATAGAAGATTCTTCTTCACAGGCTTCAGAAGAAACCAACTGAGCCAACACCTTGATTTTGGACTTCTAACTTCCAGAACCGTGAGACAATAAATTTCTGTTGTGTAAGCTACCCAAGTTTGTATCCTTTGTTATGGCAGCTGCAGGAAACTAATACAACTGGTAAATCCAATACCAAGGAATAAATCCAATACAAGGAATAAATTCCTTGGCAAGCTAAATAATCCCACAGAAACACTCCAAAGCAACTTTAGGAAAATTCAAATGTGCAGTGATATTTTTATCCTTTGTTTTCCAAAGACGCTACTGGCAAGACTTACTTCCGAATAAACCACTAATTTTGTGACACCAACTAGTCCTAGATTAACCCTTTAAATTATTATTTTCAAGTAATACCAAGACAAGATGTTTCAGGCAGCAGACAGACAAAACAAGATGAACAGACTGGGAAGGACAGAAACCAGGAGATAACAGGATACATAGCTTTGTCATATGGGCAGATATTTGGAGTTTAAGTGACATAGGGTTACCAGGGGCAGGTTAGTCTGAATTTCATTCTTTCCTTTGCCTAACATACAACCCAGACTAATATTCAGCCATATGCCCTAGTAGAGATATGTTAGTTGCTAAAATACTGAAGTGTTTTTAATGTGGTTGCTAATTAGCTGTTGCCCAAACCCCTGGAAGGTTCTCTAGTATCCAACAAATCAAGAGTTTTTGGCATTAAAAGGGGTTTTCAAGATGCTCCATCCATAAATGGCATCCTTTCTGATTACTTGGTTCCCTACACTGCACTAGTCAACCCTCCAAAATGTTTCCATCTCAACCCTACCTACCAGCTTATAATTAATTAGTTGGCAGAACTGAACAGGTTTGAATCCTGGGCACTCCAACAAAAGAGCATGTTATCTTAAGTACCCCACTGTGTCCACTATGGCCTAAATAAGGTATTCACAAAATTTCATATCATCACAAGGGCTGAAAACATTTTTTTAAAGATTTTACTTATTTGAGAGAGAGAAAATGAGAGACAGAGCATGAGTGGAGGGGGAGGGGCAGAGAAAGAGAGGGAGAAACAGAATCCCCCCTAAGCCGAGAGTCTGATACAGGGCTCGATCCCCAGGTCCGCAAGATCATGAACTTGAGCCAAAGGTAGATGCTTAACTGACTGAGCCACCCAGGCACCCCTGAAAATATTTTTGAAAATAACTGCTCTTAGGAGCTGAGAGAGGATTCAGCACCATAAATATTGCTGATTCTATGAGACAGTCTCTACTTACTGAAACTCCAAGTTATTTAATGACTATCAATTTAGTGGGTAAGTCACTTAATGAAATTTATTTTGTCAAGTTATAACTCAAGCATTTATTCATTAAAACTAGTAAAAGCTAAGCAAAATAAAAGACCATATCAACAATTTCAAAACTCAATGTAAGATTTGGAAATTATCAGAATGATTTGGTAAACCATTTGTGCTAGAATTTATAATACCAAATATTTCCATTTATTTGGTGCCTAAAAGTGAATACACACACACACACACACACACACACACACACACATATAATATATATACACATACACACTGAGTTATCTATTGTCTCCTCTTCCAAAGATCTAAAAAAGGTTCCTGTATTTCTAAGTATCACATATCAGGAATGACTGATACCATAATATCTGAAGCTATGTTTTACCTCCTGTATCTTTTGCCTATTTCAATAAGACAAGTGCCCACAACTCAAAAAAGTCAACAAAAACAACATCAACAAAAAGTGCCCAAGCAACACATGATGAACTTGTGAAGAAAACATTAACTTTTCTACTCTTCATAAGTCATCTGCTAAAGAATTTCCCCACAGCAGACAACCTCTTAAGGAGAAGCCTTTTCCTGTTTTGAAACACTTGTTGGCATCAAGAAAGAGAGAGTAAAGGGGAAGAAAAGGAGGTTTTTCAAGAGAAAAGCAAATAACGATACCACTTGGGTGTATAGCACTGGAATCACTTGCAGAATGCACTGTTAAAGTACCTGCCAGATACCTCTATGAATATACATAAAACAAAATATGAAAATTTATTCATCTGATTTGTAGCTCCCTTGACCTACACCCTTTGGAAAACAAATCAAAATTGTGCTATGAAACTGAGCAAAGAGGAATAAAGAAAATGAGGAAAAGAAAGCCTTCCCCTGTAAATAAGATGCTCTAATACTTAAAAAAAAAAAAAAAAGTACTGAAAGTTAGTAAATACCAAAAGTTCCCATCACAAGAAAAAAATTTTTTTGTAGTTTTGTATGGTGACAGATGGTAACTAGACATAGTGGTGATCATTTCACAGCATATACAAATACCAAATCATTGTGTTACACACCTAAAACTAGTATAATATTAAATGTTAATTATACCTTAATTTTTTAAAAATGTAATATACAAAGAATTACCTAGATAAGTAGCATGATAGTCTTCCTTATTAAATTTCAACCCTGATTCATAAAAAGTTTAAAAAGGAGAACACAAAATCTGACACACAACCAAATACTGTAGGTGTAAAAGTAATTTTTAAATTTTTTATAACTGCCCACCACTAAAAATGACAATTATGGAGACATTTTTTCATCTAAGGCTTTTATAATAAGGCCATATTATTATGTAATAAAGCTATATAGACAAAATTATAAAATGCAACTTGAAATAGATATTTAAGAGATTTTTTTTAAAAATTATATTGTAAATTCTCAACTAGCAAAGCAGTGACCATACCTTTTTGACCTTGCACACAATATAAACAATGTTATACTACTAAAGAAGCACAGAAAGGGAACAATTGTGAAAACTTATTTTTATTATAACTTACAGCAGTTCAGACTTTTGGTTTTCCTTTTTAAGATTTTATTTATTTGAGAGAATGAGAGCAGGAGCAGGAGTGGGGGGCGGGGTGGGTGGCAGAAGCAGATTCCCTGCTTAGCAGGAAACCCTACATGATGAGACGAAGCTGGCAGAGCTCAATTCTAGGATCCTAGGACCCCAGGATCATGACCTGAACCAAAGCCGGACACTTAACTGCCTGAGATACCCAGGTGTCCCATTTCAGAGGGTTATTCTTCAAAAACTGCCAATGTAATGTGTCAGCAAATGTTAACAGCTTCCTCCCCTTTATTTACAAAACAGGAACTATCCTCTCCTAATTAGATATTTGATAAACTGAAGATAACTTAAGAAATCCTATTAGTATCAATTATCGTTAGTTTCCAAGCATTGGACCCAAAAGCAGCTGGGATGAGGGTTTTCCCCCTGACAGTGACACAATAGGAACCATGAGAATATATAAACGCACACTTAATAGTTCTGGATAGCATTATCTTAGCTTTAGAACATTAACATATGCACAAAAAGAAAGGTAGCCAAGTGAAATTGCCTTAAAACATTCACAGTGAAAGTTATTGAAAAATCAAGCCCAAGATAAAAATTAATATTTTCTTTGTTTTACTGTGGATTGGGAGTTAATGTGGTTTGCAGACTACGCTCTTGCACAATACTGGCTAGCATGAACAAAAGAGAAGCAGGAATGGCAGTATCATTCTTGGATGTCATAAAATTCTAGCCAAAAAAGAATCCTTTAGATAAATTAAATAAAAATTTTAAAATGAGAAAGTTTTATACTCGTAAAAAGCAACATTCACCAAGAAGATAAAACAGACACAATAAACCTCCTATGAAGAAAAACTATTAAAAAATAAATGGGTGCCTAGCTGGCTCAGTTGCAGGAATGTGTGACTCTTGATCTCAGGGTCATGAGTTCGAGCTCCATGCTGGGTGTAGAAATTACTTAATAAATAAAACCTTAAAAAAATGAACAAATGAATCTGCATCACAGTAAAGACTGTAGTATGTCTTTTTGAAATAGAAAAACTAGGTAGAGCAGAGATTGGCAAATCCAGTTCACCATCTTTTTTTGTATGCAAACTAAAAATGGTGTCATTTCATATCTCTTCATTACTTTGGCACTATCTTATATCTGCAAATAACCCAGAGATAAAAGACTAGATGAAGTAAATGGTGTACACCACGAATGCAATAACAGAACATGCCACCCCAAATATGGCTGCAGGGATTCTGGACAGGCAACCCCAAAATATACCCCTTTGACACATTATTTTGAGCCACAGGCACTTGAAAAACAGCAAATGTTGGGAAAGGCTTTTTTTTTTTTTTTTTAAGATTTTTATTTATTTATTTGACAGAGAGAGACACAGCAAGAGAGGGAACACAAGCAGGGAGAGTGGGAGAGAGAGAAGCAGGCTTCCTGCCAAGCAGGGAGCCTGATGCGGGGCTCAATCCAGGACTCCGGGATCATGACTTGAGCCGAAGGCAGATGTCTAATGACTGAGCCACCCCAGCCCCCGGGAGAGGCGTTCTCCAAACTCCATTTATCTGCCTAAAGGACCTCAACTGTCATAAATTCCCTCCCTGGAAATTTCATCAACAAGGGAGGACTGACACTCATCACAGAAGAGGAGACTTGTAATCGATGCTGCACTCAGACAAACGTTCTCACAGACTATCATATCTCCCATCTATTCTTCTAAGGACCCATCTATCTTTCCTAAATTTCATTTCCTCTCCCCTTAGAGGCCTACATCCTACTCCCTAACTTTCCCCATTAATATGATTTTTAATCCTGGATTGTAATCTGCCTCTTAAGGAGTTCCTCATTTTCCCCTGCTTATCTTCCATGTGTACATGAGGTACATGTTAATAAACTTGTTTTTCTCTTGTTCACCTGTCTTTTATTACAACAGTCTCAGCCAAGAACTCAGAGTCAGAGGAAAATTTTTTTCCTCCCCCACATCCACCTACGAACTAATTCTTCAGAGTTGTTAATACTCTAGAACACCAAAGCCTTCTCTTAAGACAGAGGACAACCCCATTCCCTAATATGAGAAGAGGAAAAGATTTTATATAGTCCATTATAAACACATTTAGCCCATTAGCAATACATTTTTGAACATATCTTTACCCCAAGTAGTCAGAAAACAAGAACTTCTATTATATAAATCATAACTGGTCATGAGAGGCATACCAGTTTGTGGCAGTTACGTATCGAGAGTAAAATACACATTTATATCATATTCTAGAAAACATAGGTACTCTTTTGAAAGAATCTGAATAAGATGCACTGAAGGGGTCTTTGAATCTTTCTAGGAAAAAAAAAATGTATCAAAATTCACATATCAATAAAATAGAAAATTACTGTTGTGATGCTGTTCTCCTTAGGATTTCAAGTAGTCAGTCATGTTTCTACGTGACTATACCCAATATAAGTAATCAAGGAGACACAGGCAACTTAATATATAATTTGTACTTATAGCTTATGAATAATAATAAAACTTTAACTAGACATGAACATGAAATCTAAAGGATAATTATAAAGCCATGTAACTATGTGAGCTAATTTGAAGTATGGAACAGAAAGGATGTCATCAAAGTAATAAACATTTCAAAATCTGTGCAGGTGAAACAAGGACACTTTTTATAAGTAAACATTTTCCAGACATATTTGGGATTAGAAAGTATTTTATATTTAAATTACCAAATTCAAGGAGAGAAGAGAATCCCTGTTTACATGTTTTCCTACAAATGTAGGAGATACACTGTTGCAATGGTGGTTTATAGAAGAATACAGTAGTTTACCACCAAAGAAGAATCATTACTCTTCTGCATCTACACCCCAACCATCCAGATTTATAGACCCTAACACACACATAGGCATCTCTTATTGTAAACTGCCAATTCTACTCTTATAATTAAATAGAGATAGCAGGCATCCACAATTCCAAATACATGCTACTTAGATGAGACCCAGATGCTGTGAAAAGTTGCCAAAATATGTCACTTAGTAGTCAAACATGCTTCTAAAATAAGCTTACTATATTGCAGCTGAAAATAGCTCAAAATTCTTTGGCCTCAGCCTGGACAAATACTGTTAAATTTAGATAATCTAGTGCTACCACACTTAACTGCAATACAGCCTCTGCAGTTCTTACAAGCTCGTTATCTCTCCTTCATTTGCCTTTGTTCCTTAGCTCATTCATCACTCACAACATGTCACATAACACAGCAAATCTCCTCTGTTTCCTGGAATGGTCTATCTGAAGCAATACTCTACACGTGCTTTTTAGTAAAAGAATCATGATACTTCACCCAAAAGTAAATTCACAAAGCTCAGTAATGGAAAGCAAAAACAAAACCAAAAGAAAACAAAAAACTGTACAAATTATATAGAATTCAAAGAACATTTTATTTACCAAAAATAGGAAAAACATGGATTATACAATTACTAAAAGAACTGTGCTTTCAAGTAAAATTAGTATCTTACATATTATATTATTACTATGTGCATTTATTTTAAAAATCTGTATCTTAAGCCCATGTATTTATTTATAGAGTGGATTACTACAAATTTTCTCTAACTAAATTTATACCAGAAAGCATATTTAAAAATATTCTATCTATAACCTCTTCCTAATGAACAATTATAAACTAAAGTCTACATCTTGACTTCTGAAATTTAAATTATAGAAGGAACTGTGTTTTATTTTTTTCTTTCTTTTTTTTAATTTCTTTTCAGTGTTCCAGAATTCATTGTTTATGCACCACACCCAGTGCTCTATGCAATACGTGCCCTTCATAATACCCACCACCAGGCTCACACAAACCCCCACGCCTCTCCCCTCCAAAACCTGTTTGTTTCTCAGAGTCCACAGTCTCTCATGGTTGGTCTCCCCCTCCGATTTCCCCCAACTCACTTCTCCTCTCCATCTCCCCATGTTCTCCATGTTATTCCTTAGGCTCCACAAGTAAGTGAAACCATATGATAATTGACTTTCTCTGCTTGACTTATTTCACTTAGCAGGAACTGTGTTTTAACTATTTCATTATTTCTTCAATTTGTCTTTATTATTAATTCTATAATGCTAGCTACCTTTGCCATCCTAATCAGACTTACTGAAACAATAATGCAAATACATCAAGTTACTTAAAGGGTAAAAACTCAGAAAAAAAATTTAAAAACCTGTAAGAGACATACCTATATTTTATATTTTAAAAATATATGTGCATGAAAATAAAGAGAATCTTAAAAATATTACTTATTTCCACCTTGCTAAACAACTAAATTACTATTAAATTAACTCTTTTCTTTTGGAAGAAGGGACCTTTTCTTCTCAAAAATCAAACTGCTATGGATGCACAAAGTGCAATCTTTGTTAGTATTAGCATGTTTTTTTAAAAATGCCAACAAAGGAATGATCCATGCATGAAATACAATCTCATTACAATCAAAATGCAAACGTGAAGGGGGAAATGGTATATCCAAGACTGAGGAGCAAATCATTTTCCTTAAGCAAATCAATCAGAAGATTTAAAAAAAAAAAAAAATGAAGCTTAAGTCTTCAAATGTAATCATTAATTTTTACTTATAAACCAGTATAGTTTTATCCAAACCATTTGTTTAATAATTTACTTTTTTAAAATTTAAGATGAAATATATTGACAGAAGACTTTAATAAACTTAATTTGTTAATTGTAATTAACAAGCCTAATAGCTTCTACTGGTAGCCAAACTGGAGGGAAAAAAAATAATAAAGGGTATAACTGACAATTCATGAAAGGAATATTATATGAAACAGAAATGGAGAGAATTCTATCAAAATGAAATATTTAACATAATGTGGATTTATCTGGGATCTTGCCCAAGGTTACAGATACCAAATGTACCACACCATAGAACCAGACCCTATGCAGAGCCATAACATAAGCACTGACATATTTCATTTATTTTAAAAAGCAGATTACCAAAATATGTTTTTTTCAAGTTATCATATTTTACTATCAAGAGATAAAAGAAAAACACATAATAATAAATGTGCTTTAGGACAAAAGCACTGTCTACATTATATGATTTTAAAAATGTATGAAAGCATTTTTCTAAAAGGACAAAAGGAACTATTAATGATGGTTAGCTGATGGGAAGAGAGGAAGAAGACTTTTACTTTATATCAGTTAGATTATTGACTTTGCTTACCATCCATATACTACTTTTTCTTTTCTAACAGTGCAGCTATGGGCCATTAAATGTTTTCTTTTTCAAAATGTTAAAAATACTATTTTTAAAAAATATATTTCAAAAAATATATATTTCAAGAGTCAACAATGGAAAATCTTCTCAGGGCAAAATTGTCGAGAAGAGATAGAGCATAAAACGTGAGTTAAGTTGATTGCTATTCAATTCAAACATCCCCTCACATAGTTCTCTAAAAAATACTAGAATTAGAAATGTTAGAATTCTTTTTTATCCTTGGAGTCTAGTTCAACACCTGGCCTACAGTATACAATCAGTAAAAAGAATATGAATAAAATACACTCCCTCAAGTATATTTCTCAGTCTTCACAAAAAATTCTAAATATTTCCAGTGGCAGAAGCAAATATTGTAATTAGAGCATCATGATAGTAATTATGACAGTGATTCCTTTCCCAGTTTCATCTGTATCATAAAGCAGGCCTTATTTTTTTTTTATAATCCCTGGTACTCAGCACAAAACCTGACTGTCTTTGCTAAATCTTGAGCAATCTAAAAATTTACAATTAACAAAAAGCTACCATCTCCCAGATTATCCTTACTTAAAATTTTATCATTTTCATAGCAACAATATACCTAATAGAAAGAAATATAAACACTTTAAAGATTATAGTTCAAAGGTCAATTCACAAACTTAAATTTGAATAAAAATCTTACTTTTCTGCCCTTGGGGTCTAGCCTCATTTCTTTCAGACCCAGCAAATCTCTGAGTAATCCACGTAACTAATTTAACTTTAGTTTTCATTTTAGAGATAAATTTGAAAGACAGTCTTCAGGGCCATACTGTATTCTATGTTGGAGATGTGAAGTCTTAAAAGCACTTCGTGGTTCTCTAACATTTATTATACAGATTTATAATTGTATGAATATTAAATTTTTGATATTTATTTTTTCAAGCGAGATTTAAAAACACCAATATTTCTTCAAATGTCAACAATTCTTCAAATGTCTATGATCCCAACTAAGTAATAAACCTATAAAAATGAATATATTAGCAAGAGAGGCTAATGAACAACTGTGCCAAAATTATCCTCTTGATACCAATACTAGGGCTGTCCTGAAAACCACTCAGCACACTTGATCAATTAACCTAAAGGCAAATGAAAACAGCAAATGATGAGATGTTCACATCCTTTTGTTGTGTTGCCTAAGCTTTTAATTTGGAGATGGGTTAAGGAAGAAGTACAGATTTACTGAGATGTATCAAAACCAATGTACAACGCACAGTATCTTAAACTGCAGATAAAAAGTTATAATGCCGGGAAACCTGGGTGATCAGCTGGCTATGCATCTGCCTCTGGTTCAGGTCATGATCCCAGGGTCCTTTGGATGGAGTCCCACATCAGGATCACTGCTCAGCAGTTTCCCCTGCTTATGCTCGTTCATTCTCTCCCTCCCTCCCTCTCTCTCTCACAAATAAACAAAATCTTGGGGGGAAAAAAAAGTTACAATGCCTACATATTACGAAGTTAGGCTTATTAATCTTATCCACTGGGACACTTTACATCTCTTGCTTTATAGGTAAACATGAATTCCACATATCAAAATCCATTTTACATAACTTTTCCAAGAATGCATCTATGCTGAAAAATTAAGGATCAGTTGCATTTGCATTCTAACAATTTCAAGACAGCTAAGTGTGTAATGAAGAAGAGAAGCTATTATATTTTAGGGGTTCTCACCTGAGGTAATGAAAGACTTGTCTTAAATGTTAATATTACCAATGCCTTTCTATGAAAGCTCAGACCTTAATTTAGGTAAGGATATCTCCCCCATCGCAGCGCAGAAGCACACAGTTTAAGAGGCCACCTGATCTAAACTAAAAGTGTTATTCCTTCAGTTGCTAGAGTGGCCATTCATATCACTCTGAATGTTTACCAGTTCCCGAGTCTAACCCTCACCACAAAATTCCTGTTCTTAGGTCACTTTCTCAAAGAAGTTCATCTAATTCAAAGGAAATGCTATCAACTAACTACCTAACTTTTAAATTATTATACTGGATTTCACACAAATCAAATTCATTTAAGAGTTTGGATATCCTTGAATGAACTAATAGTTATAATAAGTTTACAGAGCCAAGAGACTGAAAAAGACAAAGAAATGTATCAGATTTAGTTATAAAAAACATTCATCATAATGTTTCTGTGGTTTATAAAGGCAAAAATTATAAATCATTTAATAATAACAACAGGCTAATTCAATAAACTATGGCACATTTATATCCCAAAAATGACAGGTTCATTATAGTTTATAATATATATTTTAATATGTAATCACATCAAAAATGCCCAAACACATTAGTAAGTAAAAATTATTCCTCAATTAACAGGTATTGGTTTCTTATTTTAAGAGTTTTTTTAAAAATAAAAGATACATAAAGGTAAGGACTTTTTTTTTTAACCGTACTGTTTACCTAGTGTTTAGAACCAGTAAACCTATAGTTTGACTAAAGGAATGAATTAGGAACCAAAATGTGAAATTTACATGTTTAATTATTTTAACAGAGCTAGCAAGATAAATGGCTTTTAAAATGCATTTTTGAAGCCACCTTGGTATAGTCATAGAACATTTAAGCCTCAAAGATACATTAGAAATTAAGTCAACCTGCCTTCATTTTATTTATGAGAAAACCAGAGTTCAAGTTCCATAGCTCCTCAATAAGCCATGACCAACACATAGCTACTCCACAAACCAGTAGGTTATACACATACGTCAAAATGTGAATAAGTTTAAAAAAAAACAAGCATATGTATGGGGTCCCTGGGTGGCTCAGCTGGTTAAGAGACCTGCCTTCAGTCATGATCCCAGGATCCTGGATCAGCCAGGCATCAGGCCCCCTGGTCAGGGAGTCTGCTTCTCCCTTTCCCCTCCCCCTGCTCACTCACTCTCTCAAATAAATAAAATCTTTTTAAAAAATCAAGAACAAGTAAAATCTCAAATTTTCAGAAGCAAACATTAGAGATAAATCAGTTCATGTGAAACCCTGAAGGGTCTTTATTCTCACTTCTTCCTTCCTTCAACTTATCCTTTTAAGAGCTCACTTATAATAATGGTAAAATAATATTCTAAACATCCATTAAATTTAACTTCTAAGGGATAAGCGGTGTAAGGATTATAGAAAAAATATTCTCCAAAAAGTCTTTATTCATGAAGTTCATGGCAAAGAAAACAAATATACCTATAAAAAATATAAAGTTGCCTTCCAACTTGGGGTTAATCTGACTTACCTGAATTATAAGAGATATTTATTACTTATGCAATTTAAAATTAGAAACTAACAAAACAGGCTCCTTCCCACTCATTTTGAACAATGAAGTCTATTCAGAGGAAGGAGAAAGGAAGAACAGCTCCCAGAAAGAAGAAATAACATATACAATGGCAGAGCTGCCACATCCATTATGGTAGGAATAAATGACAATGACAGATCAGGAAAGACCTTTGTATGAAATGCTGTAAGGTCTGGGCTTTTAACCTTGAGGGAGATGATGATACAAAGAACAGTTCTCAACATGTAAGTGACAGTCAATTTTGCACTTGAGAAGGCAACTTGGGTTAACAGGGTAAGGGCTGAATAGGACAGGGCCAAGACAGACGGCAGAAAGACTAGTTACTAGGCTTCTATAAAAGTTTAGAGGAGAGCTGAAGAAGCTATGGATAAGAGACTTTTATTTGGTGATCTACATTTGATTTCTTAATGAATGGGACATCTGGTAGAATACAGAAACAAGAACGCGTCTCACATTTCCATTTTGGATGACGAAATAAATGATGCCATCATAAAGACTGGGAATGCAAGGGGCTCAGGTGCTGGGATGCCAAGCACAAAGATAATGAGTTTAGGGGGGACAGGGAGGCTGGAAATCATGGAATTGAATTAGAATCTTAACAATAATGGAATAGTATCATGGTTTATGGAGCTCTGACAGAAGTATCTAGAGGACTAAAGGTTGTTTTTGTTGTTATTAAATTTGTATTCTGGTGTAAGTGTATGTGTGTGTATCCCTTTCTTTTTTTAGCTCTGGTTCGGTCAGCTCCCTTTGTAAAACATGCAGCTCTCTTAAGTCATATCATTCTTTATTATATGTGTTAATTTCATTCTTAATCCTGAATTTCCTTGTCCTCCTGATGTTATCTTGCACTAGTGGTTAACTTCCAAATGTTCAAGGTTTCATTTACATATTACTTATGTACTGATAGACAAGTTCTTTGAAGCCTCCGGCCATGCTATAACATTTCTTTTCTACCACTCAGAGTGTGTTTCATCAACTTTTCCAAAATTGTGCAAACCTATGTGAGCCTTTAGCTTAAACTAACTGGCCCCTATTGATACCAAAGTCCTCCCCATCACAAACTGGGAAATTTAATAAGGACTCAAGAGAGTCCATCAAGAGTTCAGACATTTAGGAAAAAATAAAATGTCTGAGCCTCCAAGTATCTGGCAAGTCAATTCGAAAAGTGAATCTACCTCCCCCAAATAACCATAAGGTTTGCAGGTTACTTCAGAATTGGTCTTTTTTTCCTACTAGATAATGTCTATTCGCTTTTCTACTGCCTTAGGTACTTCCTTATCCCTTCAGTCTAGCCCTACTATTCCCATCCTTTTTATTCCTTCTTAGATGTTTTCTCAATTAATCCTTATACAGGTAGTTTTAAAATTCTCAAACTTTTAATAGAAAAGTATCCTCAAGAATTAGGCAAAATCTTTCTCCTGTTTGTCTAGCAGGTCTAAAAACCTAAAAAAGCTCCCTATCTTTGAAATGTGGTATGTATCACAAAAACTTACTCTAAGTGTGCATATTATGGTATTATTTTGTACTGTATTATATTTTGCCTCTAACACAGTATTCTATAAGTTGCAATTTAAATACTCTGTGCAAAAGATGACATACATCATGATTTCCTTTACATAAAGTTAACTAAAATAAAGAATACTTTTAAAAGACACATTAAAAATGTCACAAAATTATATAAAAACAAACGCAAGAAAATGAACCCAAGATTTAGAATAATCATTTGCTTGGGTGGGGAAAAGATGGGAAACATGGCAGGATCATGGTAAGATATAAATAATTATCAACACCCTGTATTTTGTTTTAGGGGGTAATCCTAAAGATGCTTATAACTAGAATTTAAAAAATAACTATTATTAGAATAAAAGTTAAGTAACTACATATATAAAACAGGCCATACAATATTCAGTGGATATGAAGTACCAGAGATTGTTATGAATCCAAAGAGTAGAGAAAAAAGTTTAATTTTTAAAAGGCTCAATTTGGAAAGCATGAGCTTATGGTGTGACTTTCCTCAGCTCTTACCCTCCAAATGTATTTTTAACAATGTTTCTTTTTTTAAGATTTTATTTACTTATTTGAGAGTGAAAGTGAGATATCACAAAGAGGGGGAGTGGCAGAGAAGAGGGAAAGGGAGGCAAAGAAGACAGAAAGGGAGAAGCAGGCTCCCAGCTGAGCAGGGAGCCCAACGCCGGGCTGGATCCCAGGACGCTGGGGATCATGACCTGAGCAAACGGTAGACACTTAACCAACTGACCCACCCAGGCACCCCATTTTCAACAAATTTAAATAAGAAGAAAAATTATTTTCTGTTTTTCTACTCTTATCCCAAGTGTCTCAATCATTCACATCCTTCTCCTCCTCCCTGGCCCCCCATGAACTCTGAAATTGAGAATAATTTTTTAATTGTCATTAACATTTTCTTCTTCAGATCACTCATTCACTACCACCTTGCAATCTTCCCTGGTTCCCTTTTTATTCACTTGTCCAATCATTCATTCAATCAGTACTTAAGAGTTATAATGAGTCAGGCTCTATACTAGGAAATAGTACCAGAGAAAGTAAATAGTGGTATAAATATGAGTTACTCGATCAGCTCTCAAGGAGCTTGTAGTCTAGTCTAAGCAGATACTACTAATAAACACAATAAAAAGAGACAAATAATAGAGAAACAGGCAAAACTGGTACAAGGCAGGGAGGGCTGCACAGATGTAAACTGAAACAGCACTTCGCTGTTTGGTAAGGGGGAGGGAGGCTTAAAATAGAACGATAGCCTGTTCAGAGGGCCACAGGCAGCTGTAGAGGGCCAGAGTACAGGATACAAAGGAATGTGATAAGAGACAAAGCTAGAGGGCCTAAAAAAACAGAGGTCTGGATTGTAGCTTGTTTGAAAACTTAGTCCCCCTCTTTCAGAAAGTGCTGTCCATACAACTATAGAAACATCCTCTAACACAGGAATTCTTACCTTTTTTGTGCCATATGGCAGACTGGTGAAGCCTACTGATCCATTCTCAGAATGTCTGTATATGCATAAAATACACAGGATTCCAAACAATTTTTATAGACACTCCACTCTTAAGATAGTATAGCATAAGTGTGGGCTGTGCACAGCTGCTTTCTTCTGGAACATGGTAAGGAAGGGGGAAAGTAAGTTCACAGTGGAAAATGATGACGACCCTACCCTTCAGCCAGGTGATCGAGGTTAGCAGCAGTGCTAAGTCATGTTGACCATACATACTCTTGATATGTAATGAAGGTACTTTACCTCTCTGGCAGTCTGACCATGACTGAAACATCTGGCAAATCACAACTGGGGAACATTCCACAAAATATCTGACCAGTACTCTTTAAAATAGTCAAGGTCTCTCAAAAAAAGTAAAGTCTCAGAAATTGTCAAAACCAAGGGGACCAGAGGAGACATGTCTAGTAAATGTAATCTAGTATATCCTGAATAGGATCCCAGAAAAGAAAAAGGACACTAGAGAAAACTGAGGAAAACTCAATAAAAAGTATATGGGCTTTAGTTAAAATAATGTAGCAACAATGGTGCAACTGTTTTGACAAACATACCCTACTAATGTACGATGTTACCAACAAGGAAAACAGGTGTGGGGTATAGAGGAACTCTCTATACTATATTTGCAATAATTCTGTACATCTAGGACTGTACTAAAACTTTCTTTAAATAAGATGCATGAGATTAGAAAGGAAATGACTTATGATGAAAATTATTTTTAAAAAGCAAATCTGCAGTGTAGTATCTGTGCTTCTTTATTAATGCATTAAATAAGAGTATTTTCAGGCAGGCCTAATTGTGGTAATTTCCATGATGGATGTAAACAGTATTTTAAGCTAGCTGCAAACAAATATGAAATTACCTGAGATTGCTATACTGACAGTCAAATGTATTGCTAACACTTCCGCAATTTATAGTCTACAGTCAAAACTGAAGATATGCTAAATCTTATTTAGAGTTTAGTAAATAGAAAGATGTAATTTGTTTTTTCCTATCCAAGTTCAAGACTACTCAACTCTACCCATAGACTGCAGGTTAAGAATCATCTTCTGGGGGTTGCCTGGGTAGTTTAGTCACTTAAGCGTCTGCCTTCGGTTCAGGTCATGATCCCAGGGTTCTGGGATCGAACCCCACGTCAGGTTCCCTGCTTAGCTGAGAGTCTGCTTCTCCCTCTCCCCCTGTTCATGCTCGCTCTCTCTCAAATAAAATAAAATCCTTTTTTTCTTTCTTTTAGTAAAATCTTTTAAAAAAAAACAGAAAGAAAGAAAGAAAAGAAAAAAGGGCCTCTTCTAAAGGAAAGAGAAAATAAGCACAGATGACCCTTGAACAACATGGGTTTGAGGTGCATGGGTCCACCTGTATGTGGATTTTTATAAATAAATTTAGGCATAGTACTATAAATGTATTTTCCTTATGGTTTTCTTAACATTTTCTCTTCTCTGTTTACTTTATTATAAGAATACAATTTATAATACATATACAAAATATGTGTTGTGTTTATATGATGGATAAGGCTTCTGGTTAACAGCAGGCTATTAGTAGTTTTTGAGGAGTCAAAAGCTATCTGTGGATTTTCAACCACGTGGGAAGGGGTATTGGCACCCCTACCCGGCATGCTCAAGGGTCGACTGTACCAACACTAAATGGACACTCTATTGCAGGATCTCTAATGGTCCGGACCCATACTTTATCTCATTAAGCTCTCAGAACAAGCCCATCCCACAGATAAGGCAGGAGGTCCAGAGCTGAATCCTCAGTGTGTTGCTCAGCAGCTGTGCCATCTTTGACAACCCACCATAAACCACTTTAGAGGCTTGTATTTTCAACCTAGGCTTCTATTTCAATCATCATTGGCAATTGATAATAATAATAAGAGTTCTTTATTACTTAAGGATTGAAAGAAAAAATGCTTGTAGCACTTTGAGCAAAATGTCAAACATTATTCATGCAATTTCTTTAATTTGGGGTTTTATTTTTAAGTTGTAAATTTTCTCTTAGAAATGTTCACAGAGGGTCTTTTGAAATGTTTTTTGTTAGTTTTAGCTGATTCTTTAAATAACAAGAGATTTGCTCTAGAGGATTTTATCTTTCTTTGGAAGAAGCCAAAACCATCTCCATTTAAGGACACATAAGCAGCTGCTGCACCACATTTTAGTTACCCATAAGAAAGGGAAGCAGGCGGAGCTCACTCTACTATAAACATAAAAAAAATAAAATAAAATAGCCAATACCTCCTCCAAAATTACAGAAGAGATTTAAATATAAGAATTTGTAGGTGTGGTGATTGAGGTAAATGTAATATATAGTATATACAAAAAATCAGAGAAAATAGGAAAATAATGCCTACCCCTTTTCCAAAGAATTCTTTCCCCAGTTCTAATCTCAAAGACAGATTGTTCTAGGAAGTTCAAATACCATTCCACTTACTCAAATTTCATCTGTATAGTAATTTTCAGGAAAACAATTGCTGCATTAAATGAGGCAATCCTTTTAGAAATATTACACACCTTAAATGTCTAACAAAAGGCACACCTATTTTCAAGAAAGCATCATTAACATTTAAAATGCCACTGATTAGGAATCTGTGATTATTTTGCTTTTACTATAAAGTTACTCTTGATACTGCCTCCACTTATTAAAATTTTAGTTAAGATTTTATGGTAGTTTATTGCAGCTGTTAAAAAATCTTAAATACTGAAATTCGTGAATTGCAACTTTTCTTGGGGTAATATGTATCAGTATAAACATGAAAATTACTGTTCATAAATATATTGTTAAAAGTTCTACCTGAAGAAGCCACAAACTAATTAAATACATGTTTTAGTTCTTATTTTATATGATAAAGCTAATTTTTTAAACTGAAATCAGTTAGTAGTAGCCTGGTTTTCCCACACACACCCCTCCCCCATATACACAGTGGTATGAAGAAAGAGAACAAAATGAGACAGTAAAAGGTATTAAACATGATTCTGTGAAAATGTTTAATTACTGTACTGTTAGGAGCTAACCTTATGAAACTGTAGTATTAAAGCAACAGCAGCAATGGCACAATAAAAGTTGTTTGACTTAAACCAGTAATATTCTTGCTCATTAAAATTCCTATATACCTATTTTAGTTCTTCAACATTATCACCATCAGTACACAATTATTTCTAAGCCTGAAGATTAATGAATCTTTAAAGGGAGCTTTCTACCACCCACACTTTTTTTTTCTCATTTATCTTCCATATACTTTTAAAAATTACAAGCAAAAAATGTGGCACAAAGTGTTAATGACCTTTCCATACTTAAAGTAAGATAAATGACATTCTAAAAAAGTTTGGTTGTGATAAGACTATGTCTAGCCAATCATAACTTCAGAATTCTTGTGTGACATCATAAGTCCACCCTAGAGCACTTTTTCTCCTACACCTACTTCAATTGTTCCCATAAGTCCGGTAACAGAGTCAGAAAACTTTCCAACTAAACACCGATAAGACTTCATAAAACTTCACAACACTCCATACTGTAATCGTCACAACAGCCAAGGTAAGAAAAAGAGTTCACTGATTTTGGCAATTCTTGTTTTCTATAATTTAGAATTACTGAACTTTTTCAAGAGTTAATCATGTTTTATAAATTTCAGTTCCAGGTTAAACAATAAAATGTTTGATATGACAAAAACTTTAATTTCTAAATAAATGCATATCTGTTCGGGGACTATAAGAATAAGACTTAACTTAGAAATAATAAGGGTCGCATCATCTTTAACCTTGGTTATTGGTTTGTCATTTGAATTTGACATTTTTATTTTGTTTTTCAAAAGTGAATTTCTGCCAATTAAAATAGCTTTCAATTATGTTACCATATTTGGTGGTAATGGAGATTTCATTTCGTCAAGCAAAAACAGTGGCTTCATCTCATTATCTGTAACTGTGCTGAGAAACAGCGTAGGACTGGGCTTCCAGTTATATCTGTGAAACTATCAGCAGCCGTGTGATTGTACAACATGCACAGTGCTGGCATTACTATTCCAACATCATCGTTATGATTCTTTACAGTAAATACTTAATAGAATTTTTTAAAATATAAGACAAACTACTCTCAAAAATCCTTTGGGGGAATTTTTCCCTCTCTATAAACTCCACTCAACTTTTAAAAAACACTTCTAAAAAGAATTCCAAGATTTAATAAATTCTGTTACTTATATGAAATCCAATACCATATCATAAATAACAAGCTTGGAAATTTTAAAACACCCATCAAAAACACATGTAAAATTCTTTGTAAAGTTAGAGAATACCAATTTGGCAATTTTAAAGAGATCTTATTTTGGTACAACATTCCTAAATATCTCATTTGAGTAAATTTGGTTAAAAATGTTTATTCTGCCTATTAATGAATATACTGTTATCAAGTTACCACCCTCCCTGGTTTCTCATTATCCTTTCCTGCATTTAGACAGGGGTGATGAGAAAGAAGGAAATTTTCTTAAATGCCCAGAAATGAAGATGATACAATAAATTTTATGACTTCTGTTTGAATTCCACTTACTCTTGATGTTACAATTTTCAGTTTAATATACGAAATGTGTCTTCATTCTTAAATCTCTATCAGTCAGGACATAAAGGACACTTTCATATGTATGTCAAAATAAAATTTATCTCTGGAATTCCAAGTTCCTATGACAAATATTAACTCTATTGCTTTTTTTCAAAAAGAACTTTGTAATTCCACAAGCAGCTTTCCTTAAGACATTGCAAAAACATTTCTAATTTTTGCCTACCACTGAGGCACTGTAACTGCCTCTCAATATCTTTACATTCATAAAATGTTTTTCCTTTGATATCATATAAAGGTCTCTTGGTGCAGGTGTTTGTTTACTTATTTACAAATTTTTACTCAAATACCTAACAAATTACATTCTTACACTTCAAATGGGATATTCATGAATTCTTTGATGGTACCAGAATTTTACTACATCACATATTGCTCCAAAAAGTTGAGAATTTCCAGAAAGAGCACAAATTCTGCTGTTAAAGTTATCCTGAGATAAACCATGTATACAGGCTAATAAAAATTACAGTGACAGCTGTTCAAATTTCCAAACATAAATGCCCTACTGCCAAACATTATGTCCCAACTAGTTTACCTCTATCATAAGGTGACATTTAAGTATCATCTTTGTTTACAAAGACAGGAGGCTTAAAATTAACTGTAAAAAAAAGTATCGAATGAAATCAAATAGGAAGAAATATGAAGAATGTTATGAAAAACTGGTTGTTTAAAAACATGTGAAAGCGCTAAAGTACTTGCTTTCCTATGGGAAGTCAGTCATTATCATTTCCTGAAACTCAAATATTAGAATTATTTTAAAAGCATTTTAGTGGACAGTAAGGAAAATAATATTCCAGAAAAAAACACTTTGATTCATATTTTTATGTATTATTTCTTAATCTGATTAATTGGAGACAGAATAGTTGTATAAACAAAGGATTTGTATAAACAAAATTTGTAAAAGAAAAAAATTTTTAGGGGTGCCTGGGTGGCTCAGTTGTTAAGCATCTGCCTTCAGCTCAGGTCAGGTCTTAGGGTCCTGGAATCAAGCCCCTCATCAGGTTCCCTGCTCGGTGGGAAATCTGCTTCTCCCTCTCCCATTCCCCCTGCTTGTGTTCCCTCTCTCACTGTGTCTCTCTTTCTCTCTCTCTCTCTGTCAAATAAATAAATAAAGAAATCTTTAAAAAAAATTTTAATGTAGTAAATGTGTTGTGTAATAGATTATGTAATATATTAGACTATCAAATATATTAATTTTTAAGTAAAAATTAAATGTAAATATTAGATTAAGTCTCTAAGTTAGACTATGTTTATTACCAATCCTAGAAATAGTCAATCAAAACTTCCTTCTTTATTTCTGAACAATCTTCTAAATGTACTGATATATACCAAAATTTCATTTTGGTATGTGTGATACTGCATCTCTATTTTACATTAGGAAACAGACACAAAAATGTGAACTGCAAGGTCACGGAGCTAGAAATGGTGGTGCCTTGGTTGGAGCCAAGATTTTAGAACTCTAAACCACATGCACATCACATCCAGTGATCAGCATGGCTTAAAAATACATCATGACACCGGCAAAGCAAAATAAACTAAAGTCCTCAAATACTGTTAATGGTACCCTAAATGCAAAGTCAGAGGACACAAACTTCATTTAAATTCAAAACCACTCCATTTCATTGAAAGCTAACTTACACATGGGGCATTATGTCCTTAATAACCTATATAATATTCTCCTGATCACTTTTAAAGACAGGGATATAAGAAAGTTACAGATATCCTTGTTATTAAACAATAAACCATGGAAGGCAAAACTCAAAATAACTCACAGGCTTTAAAAAAAACGACAGAACATACCACAATCAATGTTTCCTTTAATTTGTTTCATTCCTTAAATACTGATGCCTTTGATCTATTTAGCCCTGATGCCTAAAATCTAGGTTAATTTTTCAAAACTTTTCACAAAACCACACACTTTTGCATTTTATTCCAGTTCCAATATTAAATCCTTACCTCAATTTCATTTCTGACCTGCTCACATTCTACCATTTAAAATATTCTACCCCATTTATTTTACAGTGCTCCAACAGAGAAATCTTGCTTTGTTATTTATGCTATGAAAATGATTTTCATCTAAACTGAATTAACAGTGTTGATCAGCGTAGCAATAGAATAAACCTAAGGGTTAAAAATCAAGGAAATAATCTTTCTAAATTATAATTACCTAAAACAGATAATATGTAGTCTTTTGAACATTTCTAGAAATTGTACTTCGATGTCCTTACCCTACATTAATTCTGAAGCATATATTACCAAATAAACACAGTAAAATGAAGCCTGGGCCTACAGCTCCACCCCAGGATAATCACAGTCAACTGAGGACCTCTAGTGAATTTTAAAATGTACTCCACCTTCAGGTCTTTCAAAAAAAAAAAAAAAAAAAAAAGACCATTTCACTTATATTAGTGGGGGTTTAGAGAACTAGCATTCATTTTTCCTTAAAACTTTCCTTCTGCACTCCCTTCCCACATCTTTTCCCCCAAAAGAAGAATCTGAAGTCTCAACTACTAAAGGGTTAAAAAGAATACTTTAATTGTGAATAAATTAATTTTAACATAATAAACAGATAATGAAGACAAGTCTACCGACAAAACAGCAAGAGCAATGTGACAATTTCAAAGAGAAAATCTCTCTATGCTATTGTTTAATGAATTTTCCTCAAGGCAGAGCTTTACAGCAAGGAAAACATTTCATTATGGGGTCAATTTAGGGGTTGAGAACAGAGTGATTTTTATGTTTACACAATTCTTTTCATAACCGGGCAGAAGCAGCCTGAAGCTTCTTTCAAATAGCCAGTGCGGACCAACAAAGTTCTGGAATGTTGATGCCACAAAGTAACTTCAAATAGAACATCCAAGTTTAATATTAGATAATCTCAAAAGGAAAATTATTCTACCAAATTGAACTTCTGCATCCAACAGATGGATAATAAATCTATGATGAACTGTCCTGACTTGATTCAACAAGTCACAAAACACGCATATATAATCATTTCCAGGTATCTCCAGATATCTGTGAAAATGACAGTGAATAGTAAGAAAAAACAAAACCCCAAAATAATCTTAATATAGAGAGGTCCTGTACACTCAAACCTATAGAGAATTCTAACCTTCTGAACCAATTAAGTGGAAAAAGAACTCTAAAAAGTACCTGTAGGACCTCAGTGTTAGATGTGTAATACTTGAGTTTACTAGGAAAATATGCCTCCATTTACTAAAAGAAGTAAACAGCCAAAAATTAAAAAAAGCAAAATTCTGAATTCCATAAAGAATCTTAGGAATTTAAGGTTTCAGAGAGAAAGTACTCCCCAAAATTGGAAGTTCAGAAAATTATGCAAAGGACTGAAAGTACGTAAATTATAGGTGAGGATTGCTGCTCACCATATACTGCATTGTTAAATTGTTTGTTTCCTAGCAAGTCATAAAGCAGATCACCAAAAGTTTTCCAAAGTCTACTGAGACTGAGGTTTGTTTTGCACAAGATTGCATCTAATATTACATTAAGAAGTAGGACTCACTACAAAGTGAGGGCCCTTGTAGAAGCTGATATAGTACCTTTCACCCAAAATGTTGCCTACTATGGTACTTAGTTGGAAGATTACGAGTTCCCTGTGGATTGTCTCTTTTGTTCCTCCATTTCAAAAAACAGAATAGCATATTGATACTTCCCAATTTCACTTTTTTTGAGCAAATGAGGAAAAGTGGATAACAAAAGACTTTATAAATCCTACAAAGAATAGTATTCTTCCCATTCCTCCCAAAATGAAAATAATCATAGATCCCACAGTATACAAAATACTGTGTGGGTACTTTGCCTCTTACATGTAACTCAAGAGACAGGAATATGGCATTTCTACAACCAGATCCCTTTTATATTTTTCAATATTCTGATTCTATAGCGTGGGTGATGAATTAAATTTTCAAGTGTCCTTACTCCTCCTGTCCCATACAACTAATCTATATATTTCCTTTAAAAGGAGAGGTAGGACTAATTTCCATCTCCATTATTGCTGGTGCCAGGTACAAGTTCAAAACCTCCCAATACAATCCATTTATGATTATCCTAAAAGAATGCTCTATTATCATCAGATAAAATGAATATCAAGTGAAATTACTTTTGAGGATTTCCATCAAATATTACCCAATTACAGCTTGCCTCTAAGGAATGGAGGAACTCATCTTTAAATGTATTCATCATACCTTCATCAGTAGAGAGTTCATCTCCCTAGGGCATACTTCCTCATATTTCACCAAATACCCATCTGTACAAAGCTTCCTTCAGGTTAATGTTAATACTAACAATTTATCTAAGCTGTAATCTTCTAAACTTCATTTCTCTCTTCTGTGACAGAGACTTGAGAAGAATACTGGAGATTATAATTTGTGTTCAACTACCAAATTCTGTTATTCTAACTGGTTAATCTGTTAGTCCCAGCACTACTTTTGATCATTAACAATTTCCTAAAACTATTAAATTAAATCATAAGAATCCCTCATTCAGCTTCACTCAAATAGTTGTACTATTTGTTACTCAAATAGTAACAGCTATGCACTGCATACTAGAATACAAAATAAACATGCAGAGTTCCTTATACTCATGATCTACAAGTCTACCTGGGGACATGTGAATCAAAATTAGAGCACAGCCAGATAGCTCTCCTGAAATAGGTAACACCAAAGCCCTACTGAAAACCAGAGGAGATAACCAATTCTACTTAATGAGTAATGGAAAGTTTCATTAGGAAGTGATATCTAAACTGGGCCTTAAGGATCAACTAAAGTTTGCCTGGCAAAGAATCAAAGGTAGAGCGGGGGGGTAGAGGGTAGACATTCCAGGCACAACCAGAACAACATGTACAAAAGACAGAATCAAAAAAGGCAATGAAGTATTTATGGAAAGGTGACATGTTTCATGTGACTGAAGTCCCACTCATCAAAGTGTCGGGGTAGGGAATGACTCGTGCATATATGCTTCATGATGAACAACTAGCCAGCTTCCTCCTTTCCCATGTTTTTTCTCGAAGTAATTTTTAAAATCAGAACTTACAGACCATTTAAGTCATGAAACTTCATAAAAATGTAAGTTCTAACAGGAATGACCAATGCTAGTTCTTATTCCTTTCTTAACTATTCTGTTATACATTCTCACATGAACTAGTCAAATACATAAAAGAATGAATCTTCCCCACATTTAACCAACAGCAGAAAAAAACTTAAAGCATGCATTTTCTTAAATGACAAAATAAAAAAGGCTTTATTTCTACAGTATTTTATCTGAGGAATTCAAACAAAAGTAATTAAATTAAATTTAAAAACACACTTAAGATGCCATCTACCAAGTAGTAGGGGTGTTAACAGCCCTTGTGTTGGACAATGAAGAATATATGTTACAGACATATATATGTTAGGGAAACACAGGTTTTACCAACTCTTTAAGAGAATGAAGTTTGCTGTTAAGTTAGCTGTTTGGATCTCCTCACTATAGATCAATACTAGAAGGAGGCCAGAGTCTCCGGCCAAATGAAAGTGCAATCGAGTATGTAATTCAAAGCTAATAGAGCCAAACTGAGGTACTGAAACTACAGAATCTAACAACAATTTACCACATGCTTTCTCTGTAAACCTAAATGCCTAGTTCTCATTGATCATGCCTGAAATACATCTTCCCTCTCCCATTCTCAAAATAGCATATTCTACAAAGCTACAAAACCATAAAAAGGGATGACAAACATGTGAATCTATAGTTCTGCTATAATACTTCCCATTTAACTTTTATTTTGGACGAAAATCAACATCTGCAAAGTAATTTCTTACATGCATTTGTTTTTATGAGATTTCCTCTGATGCTATTAATAAACTAATATTCACAACAGTTATGCTCACAGAGAAATAGTCTTTATGAAACTATATGTGAGAACTTTCGCTCAAGGCAATCGTCTGAAATGAGCTGCACCCTAAACCAAACTATACTTCTAGTCATTTTGAGAGGAGAAAGCAAAGACTTAAGTTCTTACACTCCAAATACAAGACAAAAAAGACATCATGGTGACCCTCACCAAAAAAGACTACATATTTTATGTCATAAATACAAATATTGAGGAAGATGAATTAATACAAAATTGTGTCTTTACCTGTTCAGAGAATAGGTTACATGCATGATCCTAATCCATTCACTACTTTTACATTCCAGGCTACGCAAACGAAGAGTGACGGAGCTCCTATTTGGCTGCCAGCTTTTTACCTTTCTCTCCACCATTTAAAACCTGAGACTTCCTGCTTTCCTGGGGTCATGGAGAAAGTCCAATACCTCACTCGCTCTGCTATAAGAAGAGCTTCAACCATTGAAATGCCTCAACAAGCACGCCAAAATCTTCAGAACCTATTTATAAATTTCTGTCTCATTTTAATATGTCTCTTGTTGATCTGCATCATTGTTATGCTTCTCTGAAGTTCTGCTGCAATCTCCAGTGATGCAACTTGTCACCATCAGCTTAAAATCTGTCATCCCATGAAGAGGGGGGAAAAGTACTACATAACAGACCACTTCCTAAGTAGAAGAATTTCTTTTGAAAAGGTCAAGATTCAGGACAAAACAAAGTTTTAGCAAATGTATTCACCCATGGGATTGTGTAAACATGAAAAGAGCTTTATTTTCAAAAATTCAAAATGACTGTAAGTGTGCATAATGTAACTGTTGAATTCAGAAACTTACAGAGCTTGTAAGTTTCTATCCCACATCTTCTCTGAGGATGAAGTAGGTTTAGTTTTGAAATTGCACTGCTAACCAGTTCATTTCACTTATAAAGCATTAGCTTCACTCTTGGGGGTAAATATTATTTATATTGTACTGTAAAAGCCTCCGTGATGTTTATTAAATATTTTTCAGGTCTTCACCAAGTACCAAAATAATCATTCATATGAAGAGTCATCATTTGAAATAGCCTACTGATTTCTCACATCTGTTATCTTATTATCTTCAGAACTCTTTGTAGTAACTCGCATAACCTACATTATAAAATAGAAATTGTATTATTCTTTCTTTGTACTACACTAATATTTTTTAAAGTTTATGAGAACCAAGTAGGAAAAGTAGGGCCATACTCTAACATAAATAAAATTTCTCTTAACCAATTTTTTCAAAGAATTACAGAATTCTAGTATATGAAGATAAACCATAAATCCGTTCTCTGTAGTACATTATGATCATCAGACAAGAACTACTGGTTAACTTAACAGCTGACAGTATGATTAGCCATAATTACTAATACACTAATAGAAGAGAGTCTAACCTAACTTCAGGCACTGTAGTTGATCATCTAAGTACGTAACTTAATCACACTATGTCTTTGAAATTATGAAATCTTAAGACTTTAGGATGATTTTATAGATTGTCTTCTATTTTTAAGCTCAGCCTCAATATAGGCAAGAAGAAGAATTTAAAAAAAGAATAAAAGGAAAATACATTCTTTTAAGCATTAAAAGAAAAAAAATTGGGGGTTCCCCAAAATTAATTCTTTGATTACGTTTTGACATGACCTTTTTATCCTACAGTTCATAATAGCATAGAACTATTTTCCTTAACCTGTCAACCAAATGGTCAATACCTACTTGGTAGGCCATTCTACCATGCTAAATTATAAACCCAGCAATATTAATCTACAATTTTTTTTCTTTTTTGCTGAATACACGTTCAATTTCCTCTCTGATCACTTAAAAATACCCTCCAACTCATAACAGAAGTAAAACTTGGTACTGGAAAATACATTCATTAATTTGTTAATTTAACTTGATTCAGTTTAGAATTAGGCCTAAAGTGGTTTATACCTATACTGCATAATCTAGTAATTTTAACTTCAATTCAAGACATATTACTAATATAGCAATACTAAAAGAGTAGAGAACACATAATTTACTGTATGATTTGCTAAAATGTGGTTACTAAAAGAATTTGAGAAGTCAGTACTGACCTTGGTTTATAATACAAATGCAACTAACATATTAATCAAGAAGACACTGTTATAAATTTTTTCTGGGTACCTGACAGGTACTAGAGATGGGGGGGGCAGTTTTGATTTACTGATATTTGAGGAACAGACGAAAAAGGATCTCATACTGACAGGGAGATTTCAGCGAAGCCTCATCTATGGGCTGGAGATCCCTACTATCAACTAAGCGGCTTATAAATAATAAGCAATACATTTACATCACTGGTACAATTACTTGTGAAAAAAGTAACCAAGTTCTATAATTAGCTGCACTGATGTTAATATGTGAAAACCTGAAATGCTAAATTCTGTTCCTTTCATTGTATTGTTCATTATTACAATATCAACATCAAACTAGAAAATGTGAAGTTATGGAGTATTTCCCTAAGTAAAATAGAAATAAGTTTTTTGTTTTTCTTTCTGACTTTAAGCGAAATTAAAAACCTTTTTCTTGAGGATTAAAGTATACTGTAATTCAGATTATAAAATAGAACCAAAAAACCTATTCCTTAAATGGAACTTATTTATTCTGTTTATCATTATATGTAAAGAGTAAGATATAATAAAACAATGTATTTAAAATTTTTAAATACCAAATGATCTTTCTACTATAGAATAAAGTTTAATCTTAACTTACAGGATACTACAAATGAACTAATTTTTAAATGTTTAATGTTGCCCTTTATATAGTAGTTGTTTCAAAATATTTATTTAATGCAAATCACCTATATCAAAAAGAACCTTTTTGAACTCAGTGAAATTGCTTTTTAATACAACTCATGATTGATATGGCCATAAAACAATCAATATAAGCAGTTTTGGTTTTGTAGATTGTTTTCAGTGAGTGACTTTTCTCAAAGTAAGATCAAGATTTCCTCATATAGACACAAGAGGGCAGACCTACATAAAATAATGAATTTTCTACTCTTTAGATTTTATTTCTCCTCTAATTATTTTTTAGTCTTCTGGCAAAGTGAGAAACCAGTAAGTTGTTTTTTTTTTTTTTAATTTGCTCTTCTGATGTATAAAATTACAAGCCAATACTATGTAGAAAAGTTGAAAGATTAAAAAAAGTCAAACGTATTACTAATTTATTAAAGCATATATACAAAATGCTTTTTAACTACCAAGTGAATGTGTCATATTGTCACATCCTATCTAGAGTGTCATAGGGTTCACAGCTTTCAGTGCACAGTTAGATCTTAAACAGTAAAAAAAAGGACAAAAATAAGAACAAGAAAACTATTTCTTTTCAGAGTATGCAATAGAATACATAAAACACTCTCATGTTAAAAATAAAACTTTTTCATTTTTTAATCATGTTAAACAAAAACCAAGTCATTTAAGTCATTTTATCAAATTTTTATTTACATTCTTGATTTATATAAAGTTTTCAGCAAAATATGCTGAAATCACTAGGTGTCGATATTTTGGCTGAACAAGCCTCATCATGATTTAAGTGGGGTACAAAATTTTATCTTCCTCTCTTTAAAAAATGATTGCAACCCAGAACTTAGAAACATCCTAGGGAATGTAAAAGAAAAGAAGATAACCAACTTCCTCAATAAACAGACCACTTCCTCACTTCTGTCTGAAAAGATGCACTGTGAGCTTAAAGGAATCCAATGGATACTGTTGTGTGTAGAGGTATACACCTTGCATGCCCTTCCCCCATTCTCCCATCCTCCAGAAAAGAAATAAAAGAAGGAAATGGTAAGGGATACATTCTTTCCAAAGAGAAGGCAAGACTCTGGTGCTCTGTCTTTTCTGCTGTAGAGTCAGAAAGGTTTTGGGGAAGGTGGGAGGAGAGGGGTGACACAGAACAGAGGAAAGACCCAAAGACAGTTTGCACATGGAGGTCTATATTCTAACCACCTAAAGGCATAGATAGCCTCTCTTCATTTACAAAGGAAAATGTTTCAGAGTATTACTCTACCTGCATTCTAGCTGAGTTAGTAGGAAATCATGGGAATCCAGGAATAGCATGAGCATGTGACTATGAAGCTGACTCAATAATTATTCCTAAGAGCCAAGCTTCCACATTACAATATTAACCTTTGGGGGGAGAAAAGCAGGGAAAGAAACTGTGCAGATCAAATGAGATAAACAATTCTGAGAGCTACTAGGTTCTATATAAATCTATGGTGGTGTTAGATTATGACTCTGCCAAATGCCTTTCCTTGGTTGTAAAGAGAGAGGCTTCTTTCATGGTGAGAGTTTAGGAGTTGTGCCTGAAAATCATACACATTCTCACAATTTATCAGATGGTCTGATCCTTACTATGGCTCTTTCCTTTATGTAAAAATTAGACAAAAAGGAAGTCAATTCTTTAAAAGGTCTTTTAAGAAACAACTAAGATAAGAACTTTTATAATAAAGACAGCACTTGGAGGCTCCAAGGAGAAGGTATTTAAGAACTGTTTTCTGTAATAGTCCAAGAAGGGAATGAGAAGAGAAGGGATCATTTAAACATAGCAACTGAAGGGTCTTCAGTTTTCTTTACCTGCTTTCATCTCTCTACTACAGCACTTAGGAGCACAACAAAGAGACCCTTTCAAATATGGTTCATCAAAAAGCAGGACACACCAGGGTGTGTGCAAATGTTGTCCTCTAGTAACCTTCTTCTTCTATCATGTACTAGGCAGAAGATTTAAATATAAGTTTGGCTCTACAGTGCACCTCCAAGCTTCTTACCCTCTTTGCATAGCTTCAAGGTTAGGAAAAACTCCAAAGCAGAGGGTTTTCCAAGTAGAGTAAAAGAAGTAAATTAGTACTCACTCCCTTAAATTCATCCAATTTGCTCAGTTATCTTTCTATCACACCTTCAGGTTGGAATATTATTACTTAGCACCCCATGGACAACTACAATTCTGTGCAAACATACCAGCTGGAGAAATAACTGCCTGATCTCTGTTCTCATATAATCACAGAGCATTTGAGAACTAAAATATAACAGCATTTTAAAAATTAGGTTTCTGGGGCGCCTGGGTGGCTCAGTGGGTTAAAGCCTCTGCCTTCAGCTCAGGTCATGATCTCAGGGTCCTGGGATCGAGGCCCGCATCAGGCTCTGCTCAGCAGGGAGCCTGCTTCCCCCTCTCTGTCTCTCTGCCTACTTGCAATCTGTCTGTCAAATAAAGAAAAATCTTTAAAAAAAAAAAAAAATTAGGTTTCTGGAGTGCCCAGGTGGCTCAGTCGGTTAGGCATCTGCCTTTGGCTCAGGGCACGATACCAGAGTCCTGGGATCGAGTCCTACATTGGGAATCCCTACTCAGCAGGGAGTCTGCTTCTCCCTTCCACTCTCCCTCTGTGCTCGCTCTCAAATAAATAAGTAAAATCTTTTTTAAAAAAGATTTTTTTTTAAATTATAAAAATTATGTTTCCTATCTTTCAATCACTTGAACTGATAAATCACAAATCTGGTTAAATTGCTCTTCTCTGATTTGTATTTCAAACATCGTAATAATGCTTCCTTTTGGTTATGTGGTTTTTATATATAATCAAGATTGTTCAGTACTGTGCCCAAAACGAGAATACCGAAGGTACACGGGATGTGTTCAGGATTCCCCTGTAAATGTAGCATATTCAGGTGTGTTTATGTTTTGGAACTCAGATTTGCGAGGTTTCTAGATCTCCTTACACTTTCATAGGATATATTCCTTTAATCTTTACTATTTTTTATTAGTAGCAGTAATGAATAGTAATTTTAAATGTTTTCTCTAAGGGAAATTTTATAATTTCTGATAGAATTAGTTTCAGAAAATTCTTGTAATAAAAAATGGATGATAAGATTTATAAAAAAATTCTACAGATAATTGCTTTCCCAGTTAAAATGAGCTGTGGAAATTACTCTGGAAAAAAAAAATTTCCACATCAAGAAATGTACATATTTACATGTTACTTTAGGGGATACATGCCACTTTTATTTATATGTGATATTTTATAAAATGCTTTCCTCAAACTGATTAATGTATCTTTTTTTCAAGATTTTATTTATTTGAGAGAGGAAGAGTGCACACAAACAAGGGGAGTGGCAGGTAGAGGGAGAGGGAGAAGCAGGCTCCCCACTGAGCAGGGATCCCAATGTGGGGCTCGATCCCAAGACCCTGAGATCATGACCTGAGGCAAAGGCAGATGTTCAACTGACTAAGCCACCCAGGTGCCCCCTGATTAATAAATCCTGATACCCAACTTAATCTTTTTTTTGCTTATAAACCTAAATATCTATCAAGCACCACCAAAACTTCAAAATACTTTAGTTCCACCTCCTCATTTCACAGACGAAGAAATGAGAAGACATGCAGCTAGCCAACAGACCCATGAAAAGGTGCCTAACATCACTATCAGGGAAATGCAGATCAAAACCACAATGAGCTATCACCTCACATCTGTTAGAATAGTCATGATCAAAAAGACAAGAGATTACAAGTATTGGCAAGGATGTGGAGAAAAGACAAACCTTGTGCACTCTATGTGGGAATGTAAATTGGTGCAGCCACTATGGAAAACAGTATGAGGGGTTCCTCAAAAAATTAAAAATAGTGCTACCATATGATCTAGCAATTCCCCTTTTGGGTACTTAACCGAAAGAAACGAAAACACTAACCCAAAAGGATATACGCACTCCTATGTCCTCCGGAGCACTATTTACGATAGTCAGGACATGAAAGCAAGCTAAGTGCCCACTGATGAATGAATGAACAAAGAAAATGTGGTATATATACAATGGATTATTATTCAGTTGTAACAAAACGAAATCTTGCCATTTGTGACATGAATGTACCTTGAGGGCACTGTGATAAGTGAAAGAAGTCAAAGACAAATACTGTATCATCACATTTACATGCAGAATCTTAAAAAAAAAAAAAAGAAAAGAAAAGAAAAGAAAAGAAATCACAGAGAACTAACGGGTGTTTACCAGAGCCAGGGTGGGGTGGACAAAATGGGTGAAGGAAGTCAAAAGATAAAATCTTCCAAGTCATAAGGATGTACTTAATGTACACCATGATAACTCTAGTTAATAATACACTACCATATATTTGAAAGTTTCTAAGAGACAAAACTTTACAAGTTATCACAAGGAAAAAAAAATTGAAACTATATATGCTGATGGACATTAACCAGACCAGACTTAGACTAATTGTGGTGATCACTTCACAAAACATACATATATCAAGTCATTATGTTGTAGAACTGCAATTAATGCAATGTTATATGTCAATTATTCACTGATTAAAAAAAAAAATAGAAGAACAGAAAAAGAAACTGAGGCCCAGATGGAAAAATCATCCAGGTTCTGAATCTGATAGAGACAAAATCCAAGACCTCATACTCCCAAGTTTATGTTCTACTATACCAAGCCAGTTCCTTTGTCTCTTTTACATTTAAATTGAAAATGTGTTGCTTTGTTCATTTTTATGCTCACTTAACAAATGAGAAGGAAAGTAAAGACGAAGTTCGGTACAAGATTTTAAGTTTTTCATTTTAATCAGCCTCAAATATTTTTTAACTTTTGTTTATCAAAACAGTACTTTGGGAGTTTATACCATTTATGCTTAGTAAGTTGAAGGAAAAAGGAAAAGCAAAACAATCTGCACTAATGGACAGACACTGTTCTATGCTTACTGCAAGTGTGCTACTTCCTGTACTCGTAACATCCACTGGAGGGAAGCACACACTAGATTTTGAGCCTTACCTGCACTGGTGTTTCATTTTCTTGTCGAAATTCTTCAATTTGCTGCTGTTGCCAAGGAGCTAAACTGTAAGAGTCCTCTGTAGTTCTACTTTCCAAAGGGTTTGTCCGCAACTGCTCCGTAAGCCACATCTGTGTCCTCACAGAAGGCTGAATGGGAACTCCGCCTACCGCCTGTTGACCCAGCATTAAATATTTCGGAGGTTCAAAGGCCTCTGCACTTGTCATAATGGGCTTGCTTTCAGGTAAGGCACTGTATGTCATGTCTAAGGTCGGTCTCCTAAGAGTGGAGGAAGAAGCTCTAAAGTCCTCTTTGCTACAGCTCTCGAATTTATATTTGCAGTCCAGAGTTGATGATCGTTTTTTATTTATTTCCTTGTCCTCTAGCTTAAGCATCTCCATACTATCATGTAAGCAGCTAGGCCCAATTGTTCTTAGTTGAGACATTAAAACCTTGGCTCTCCCTGTCTTTTCCAAACCACTCCTTGACTCATCAGCATGTACAATGCTATCCTGGCCGCAGTTATCCGGGGCAGTGAGTTTGGATAAAGATGACCATTTCCGTAGAGGCCGGAAGTCCTTCATGTCTAGTGAAGAGTCCTGCTCTCCTCTACTATGGTTTCCCAATGTTTGCATGAGGCTTGCACTCCATTTTGAGCCATCTGTCGTCAATGATTCCCTATGTTTGGAAACTGAAGCACTGGAGTTAGATGGCATGACATGGGCAGTAGGAAGAGTAACCAATGATCGACTAGGCTTAAAAGATAACGTGCCACTTGAAGTTGAATGATCTGGAAAGAAAAAACAATGTCAAATTAGTTATAATTTATGGGAAAAAAATTTGCTAAATGTGAAATGCCAAAACAAATATCTGAATATGGTTTCCCAGCACAAGTTTTTCAGTGACACTTTATCAAAATGCAGTTATAATTATGTTTATCTGAAACAAACCAAACATTTTCAAATGTTATTTTCTAAAAATGAATATATAATGAAATATATGTCCATTTACCATCTACTTACAGATGACAAACGACTAGAAAACAGGTTTATAGTCACCCTATTTAACATAATTATTGCTACTTTTTCAAAAGAAAATATCCATCTCCCCACTGGGAAGTCTTATTCATCATCTAGCACTGAAGCCTCAGAAATGACTCTACTAGAAAATGGTTATTTTTCACAGTCTTTCCTAAACTGTGGAAACCCATGCCATATTCAAACATTATAGCACCTCCCCAAACTCTAATTCATATCAGAAATATGGGTAAAGAAGATCCTGCAGTAATGGAATATAATCAGAAAGCACTCTAGTAATATACTTGCAGACACAGAGTAGTTTCTCCATTCCCAGTATGCCTTAAATGGCACCTTCAATGGTATGTTTCCCAAGCTAGAACTCCTGGAGTCTACTAAGACTGTTACCTTTCTCTGCATATTCACCAAACCCCTAAGTTGTAAGCCTTCACTTCCAAAATGATGACACAGCTATTACCCTAGGTCAAGCCTTTACATATTATTCTTCTACACATAGTAACAGTTTTAGTAGGCTCCATGGAAACCCAAACCACAGATAAAGACCTCTCTCTTCTATGAACTTACCATTAAGTGACAAATTATCATCAAATGTGTTAAATTAAAATTAAAGATTATAAATTTTTATCAGAGGACACGTCAAAGGGCAATAATAATTGAAAGTGTGAGGGGAGAAGAGGTGAGTGGTGAAAGGCAACTTTCAAAGTTTATTCTATACTTTTCCATACTGTTTGGTTCATACTAGAGTATGTTTAATACTACTTGTGAGCTTTGATGTTGTCCTAAAGAAATAAAATAATGTGAAAAGAAATGATGAAAAGGCCATAAGAAAACTCAGATGAGAAAGAGCCAGGTAGACTAACAATGAAACTCCAGCACAGAATTTATTCACCTGGAAATGAAGAAAAAAAATTTTACAGATGGAAGAACACAAGAAAAGTACTATAGCGAACACTTACTTATCATGCTCAAGCTTCTCATCAGCTTGTGCAGAATCTTTTTATACTCAGGGTAATTCCCACATTATAAGTCTAATCTCCCAAAATTAATTTTAGACCTCAGATTCCCAACATACTCTGCAACTACGTACAGTGTAGACATTCAGAAACACCTGCACAAGATCTCGGTTTGGAAGTGAGTCACATAAGAAAACGGCTCTGTATGGAGCTACTATTTCTGGCTGGTACAAACAACAGCAGAGGCATTAGCCTTCCACAGTGACAGCACCAGCAGTGGTCAATCAAGGTCTGGCCCAGAGTGGCCGCAATTGGGCAGCACTGGTACTTGGTGGGGCTGGAGAAGTGATGGTTCTCAAAGGTGAACTGAGGGAAACTACCTGTAAGTTTTTAAGCCTGGTTCTCCAACCTTCCACCCCCCACCTCATTCTATGAGGTACTAAACACCTTTAAATAAATTCCTCATTAAGCTTCTGCAGATTAAGAACACAAATCGAACCAAGTATGAAGCCAGAAGAACGCAACTCCCAAAGAAAAAAACAAATTATTCCGTTTATCTGCTGTATGTAGTATCAAGAAAAGTTGCTCAAAGGAGGAAGTTAACATTTAGAAAAATTAAGTATATTGCTCAAGATCATATAACAAGTAAAGTCAGATATTGCAAAAGCCCATACTTAGCACCACTGGCTGTGCCCTAGGATGGCTGGGGCAGGACTTTAGTCCTGCTCTACACACCCAATCTCCATCGGCCCCAATACACAATCTAAAGAGAGAAAAATCTTTTGTTGGCTATGCAAACTTTGCTCCAAAAACATATGCTTGATTCTCTCGCCCCCTTTCCAACCAGTCTACCACAGCTGAGGTCAGATCATATAGAAATTCAAGAAATGACAGTGCTTTGCATTATGTCATTCACATATGCATGTGAACAAGGTGCCATGGAAATCTGAACCTGAACCACAGGATTCAAAGACTAGTATATTAGATACTGTGTCATAGCGAGTAGACTAAATTTTCTAAACAGAAAAAATTTCCTTACGGTAATTCTTGAAAGGTAAAGATGAAACAGAATTAATTAAGTCTTCAAATGCCCCATTAAGGAAAGAGCCTGGCCTTCATTCATCAAGAAATGTGATACCACTGAAAGTTTCCAAAGGAGTGAGTAACATGATCAAAACCATACTTAAAATGATTATTCCAATAACAGTGTTGAGGATAGATTAAAGCAAAATGATTGGCAACAGGAAAATTAACAGATTATTATGAAAATCAATAGAAAAAAATAAAGGAATATGCTACTGAAGGTCAGTTCTAAATAGAAACAGGACACATGTCCCTAAAAGTGTATGAAATATCTGTATTAATATATTATAGTACTACATCTATTTACCAACTACGTAAGTGTGTGTGTATATATCTGTACACGTCTGTGTTACTATTACTAAAGGAATATTTGTATTAAAATCATTAAAGATCTTTAACTTTAAAAAAAAAAATTTGGTGCAGCTGGGTGGCTCAGTGGTTAAGCTTCTGCCTTCAGCTCGAGTCATGATCTCAGGGTCCTGGGATCAAGCCCCGCATCGGGCTCTCAGCTCAGCGGGGAGCCTGCTTTCCCCTCTCTCTGCCTACCTCTCTGCCTAATTGTGATCTCTCTCTCTCTGTCAAATTAACAAATAAAATCTTAAAAAAAATAAAAATTTGAAATTTTTAGTTTTTTATATTTAAAAAACTTGGTAAGTAAAGATAAAATATAAAGGTTAAATATAACAGTTTTAAAATTAGTCTTTTTAGATTCAAATCCTGGCTCTACCACTTAGTGGCATGTGTTCAAACAACTTATTTAACCTTCTTGCCTCACAGTCCCCTCGTCCATAAAGCAGACAGCACGAGAGTGAAGATTAAATGAAGAAATACACATAAAGGACTCATAAGAATTTCTGGTACAGAGAAAAATTTTAGTTATCATTACACCATTAAAAAAGCTAATAAATAAATGTTACTCTGTCATGTAACAGACAAAAGACTAAATATCCATAGGATACAAAGAACTCCAATAAATTTAAAAACGAAACAAAACCTAACTACCGAATTTAAAAATGGGCAAAGAAAATCAGAAAGCAAATCACAAGAAATGCAAAAAAAGAATACATGTTTAAAAAAAAAAAGTGTTCAGAGCATGTGGGTGGCTCAGTCAGTTAAGTGTCTGCCTTCAGCTCAGGTCATGATCCTGGGGTCTAGACCCCTGAGTCAAGCTCCCTGCTCAGTGGGGAACCTGCTCTCCATCTCCCTCTGCCCTTCCTTCCTGCTCATGCTCACGCTCATTCTCTCACAAATAAATAAATAAAATCTTAAAAAAAAAAAAAAAAAAAGATGTTCAAATTCATTAATAGTTAAAGTGTGTTCCCTATCCTATTCATAAGTTATTAAAGGCTACAATATCCCACAAAGATGAGAAATTAAATTGTTATAGCCTTTGAGAGAAGAAAGGCAATCTGTTTGTATATATCAATATTTAAAATATGTAAGCACATAAGCAAATATATGTAAATACATATACATCTGGAAGAATACACCCGGAACTTAATAAACAAAGGTATACCCCTCATCATGGAAAAGAGGAGAAAAGGAGAAAGATGTTTTCATATTTAACTTTATACAGTGTCCTAATTTCCTTTCAAGGAGCGTAATCTTACCATTTGGTCAAACTATTGCAAAGATGTTTTGTTTTGTGACCTCAAAGAGTTTAAAATATCTCAAATAACACTGTTACTTAAGTATGAATAATGTATTAGGTGACTGTCTCACTTTCCATGTTACAGCTGAAACCTCTGAGACCACAGATCACCAGTCTTAGCTGCTACTTATATCTGATAAATGTGCTACTTTTCTGTCTACCTTTGCTAGCTCAGTATTTCCCAACTGCATGGAAAAGCAATAATTGGTGATAAAAACCAATTCCACATCATACTAGTATTTCCTCCTGCAAATATGAAAATAATTGATATATGCTATTCAAAGAACATTATACTTTGAGAACAGAATTGCCTAAAAGTCACTTTTCTGAATTTCTCAAACGTTAACATACAAAAACAATTACCTGGGATGTGGAGCCCTACTCCGAGAGAATCAGGAATTCAGTTAAAGTAGACAGGGGAGGGTGCCTGGGTGGCTCAGTGGGTTAAGCCGCTGCCTTCGGCTCAGGTCATGATCTCAGGGTCCTGGGATCGAGTCCCACATCGGGCTCTCTGCTCAGCAGGGAGCCTGCTTCCCTCTCTCTCTCTGCCTGTCTCTCTGTCTACTTGTGATCTCTGTCTGTCAAATAAATAAATAAAATCTTTAAAAAAAAAAAAGTAGACAGGGGACAGGAAATATCACTGTTGAGTAAGTGATTCTCTGTTCTATTCACTATAACATCATTCTGTCTGGGTCTGATTCCAGTTCTGAAGCTTTCAAGCTTAAATATCCCAAATTCAACCATCACCAGTATCTGGGTTCTAATGTACAAACTGGTTTACTGTGACTTTCAGAATTCAGTATGGAGCAATCTAAGGATTAAAGCCTAGCCTATTCACACAATAAGCACATACATACATATGCACATACAACATGAAATAATGAAGAAAAAATTAAATATTTGATAGCATGGGTATCTAGAAAAAGGACCATTATATCTCAGAGATGAGTCCAGAAAATATTAACGCCTTAAGAATGTTATTTTTGCATTAATGAAACAAAGGCAATTAGAGATAGATGTAATGCAACTCCTAATGTGCTTCATTATCCTATCTAATTGTAGCCACAAATCCCAAATGCAAGTTATTACAATGGCATCTGGCCCTCATCTAAGTTACCACAGTGAAATCTGAAACGAGCAAAGGGTAGTGCTTTTAAAAACCAGAGGACAGGGTCTATAGTACTCACAGAGAACACCGTACAACTAATGGTTTGACAGATTTTGGATTGCAAGGGAAAAATATAAGAGGAGGACTTTGCTGTAACCTGATAATACAACTGAATATTTAAGATAATATATTCTGAATTCTAACAAAATCTCAACCTTTTGTTTCACTGTCATGTTATTGTTATCTGGCAACAGATGAATACACTGATTCTATCTTTTCTTGTATTACAGTCTCTCTCTCTGTTCTACCCTTCCTAAGTAAAAGCAAATAAATTCAAAAAAGACCACACCCTTCAGACCTATATTACAATAATAAATCACAAGTTTTTACATTAAAAAAATTAATCAGGAAACTATATAACCCCGTATCAAAATATTTTGATTTAAAATGTACCTACTGGGGCACCTGAGTGGCTTAATGGGTTAAAGCCTCTGCCTTCGCCTCAGGTCATGATCTCAGGGTCCTGGGATGGAGCCCCGCATTGGAATCTCTGCTCAGCCGGGAGCCTGCTTCCTCCTCCCTCTCTCTCTGCCTACCTCTCTGCCTACTTGTGATCTCTGTCTGTCAAATAAACAAGTGAAATCTTAAAAAAAAAAAAAAAAAGTACCTACTTAGGGGTGCCTGGATGGCTCAGTTGGTTAAGCATCCAATTCTTTTTTTTTTTTTAATTTTTTAAATTTATTTTCAGCATAACAGTATTCATTGTTTTTGCACCACACCCAGTGCTCCATGCCCTCTCCAATACCCACCACCTGGTTCCCCCAACCTCCCACCCCCTACCCCTTCAAAACCCTCAGATTGTTTTTCAGAGTCCATAGTCTCTCATGGTTCACCTCCCCTTCCAATTTCCCTCAACTCCCTTCTCCTCTCTAACTCCCCTTGTCCTCCATGCTATTTGTTATGCTCCACAAATAAGTGAAACCATATGATAATTGATATTATGCTGAGTGAAATAAGTCAAGCAGATGAGATGACTTATTTCACTCAAGCAGAGAGAGTCAATTATCATATGGTTTCACTTATTTGTGGAGCATAACAAAAAGCATCCAATTCTTGAATTCAGCTCAGGTCACTATCTCAGGGTCATGAGATCAGACCCAACACTGGGCTCCATGCTAGGCGTGAAGCCTGCTTAAGATTCTCTCTCTCTCTCTCTCTTTCTTTGTGGCCCCCAAGTCACAAGCCTGTTCCCAATCTCTCTCAAATCAAATCAAATCAAATGTAATCACTTAATATAATTGTCAATATAAATTATAATAAACATTACATTTTTAAACAAAAATTTTAACTCTAATCCAGAGACAATAAAGTTTTATACAATAGCATGTTACTTTTTTCCCTTCCTGCTAATGCTGTAATCACATCAGAAAAAAAACTTTTTATGCCACATCCTTTTTTTTAAACAAATGAACCCCATCCTTTTTTTTTTTTAAACAAATGAACATTTCTAAGCATTCCCTGTATTTTTATAAATATTGTAAAATATTCTAAACTATATCCTGGTGGGAAAAGAGCTATATAAAGAAATTCAACAATAATTCAACCAAAGACTCTCTTAGGAATGTATTATATGTAAGGCACTGTACTAGGTAGAAAAGACAATGTATATACATTACTCACAAAAATATGAATATATCCCTTCCCCTCAGGGTTTACAATTCACTATTATATACATAGCTACAGAGCAAGACTAAAGTTTATCACAAGGAAACTACAAAACACCAGACAATAGAATAGTCTGCCAGAGAGAAAAGGCAAACTATTCACAAAAGAACTCTCAGGATAATAACCAACTTCTCAACAACAGTAATGGAATGCAGAACACAGTGAAATAATATCTTCAAAGGGTTAACAATAAATAACTGGCACCCAAGAATTGCTTAGAAAGGTAAGCTATCTTTCAAGAACATGGGCAAAATATATTTTCAGCTAAGCAAAAACAGAGTTTATCAATAGACTCACTAAAGGAACTACCAAGATTCCTTTAGTTTCTTTCAGGAAGAAGACAAATGAGTCCTGAGTTGTAAAATAATAATAATGATAATAATAATAATAATAATGATAAAAATAAAGAGTTGGGTTTTTTTAACTAAATGCAATTAAATCTAAAAAAACAAAGGATGATAACTGCATAAAACAATAAAAACAATAAAAATAAAATAAAAACAATAAAAATCTATTTCTTTCATTAGTGTTCTGTAGTTACTCAAGAAATTGAAGAAGATATAAAAAGATGGAAGAGAATTCCATGCTCATGGATCAGAAGATGAAACATTGTTAAAATGTCTATACTGCCCAGAACAATCTATACTTTCAATGTCATCCTGAATCAAAATTCCACCGGTATTTTTCAAAGAGCTGGAATAAACAATCCTAAAATTTGAATGGAACCAGAAGAGACCCCGAATTGCTAAGGAAATGCTGAAAAAGAAAAACAAAACTGGGGGCATCACGTTTCCTGATTTCAAGCTTTATTACAAAGCTGTGATCACCAAGACAGCATGGTATTGGCACAAAAACAGACACATTGACCAGTGGAACAGAGTAGAGAGCCCAGATATGGACCCACAACTCTGTCAAATAATCTTCGACAAAGCAGGAAAAAATATCCAGTGGAAAAAAGACAATCTCTTTAATAAATTGTGCTGGGAAAATTGGACAACTATGTATAGAACAATGAAACTTGACCATTCTCTTACACCATACACAAAGATAAACTCGAAATGTATAAAAGATCTCAACATGAGGCAGGAATCTATCAAAATCCTAGAGGAGAACATAGGCAGTAACCTCTTTGACATCGGCCACAGAACTTCTTTCAAGATGGCCCCAAAGGCAAAGGAAACAAAAGCTAAAATGAGCGTTTGGGACTTCATCAAGATCAAAGCTTCTGCACAGCAAAGGAAACAGTCAACAAAACAAAGAGGCAACCCATGGAATGGGAGAAGATATTTGCAAATGACAAAGGGCTGATATCCAAGATAAAGAACTCCTCAAACTCAACACACACAAAACAGATAAACACGTCAAATAATGGGCAAAAGACATGAACAGACGCTTCTCCAAAGAAGACATACAAATGGCTAAAAGACACATGAAAAAATGTTCATCATCATTAGCCATCAGGGAGATTCAAATCAAAACCACATTGAGATAACACCTTACACCAGTTAGAAAAGCCAAAATCAACAAGACAGAAAACAACAAGTGTTGGAGAGGATGTGGAGGAAGGAGAACCCTCTTACACTGTTGGTGAGAAGGCAAGTTGGTGCAGCCACTTTGGAAAACGGTGTGGAGATTCCCCAAAATTAAAAATAGAGCTACCCTATGACCCTACAATTGCACTACTGGTTATTTACTGCAAAGGTACAGATGTAGTGGAAAAAAGGGCCATCTGTACCCCAATGTTCATAGCAGCAATGGCCACAGTCGCCAAACTGTGGAAAGAACCAAGATGCCCTTCAATGGATGAATGGATAAAGAAGATATGGTCCATATATACTATGGAGTATTATGCCTCCATCAGAAAGGATGAATACCCAACTTTTGTATCAACATGGATGGGACTGGAGGAGATTATGCTGAGCAAAATAAGTCAAGCAGAGAGGGTCAATTATCATATGGTTTCACTTACTTGTGGAGCATAAGGAAAAACAAAGAGGACATTGGGAGATGGAGAGGAGAAGTGAGTTGGGGGAAACTGGAAGGGAAGACAAACCACGAGAGACTGTGGACTCTGAGAAACAAACTGAGGGTTTTGGAGGGGTGGGTGGTTGGATAAGCCTGGTGGTGGGTATTAAGGAGGGTACATATTACATGGAGCACTGAGTGTGCTGCGTTAAACAATGAATTTTGGAACACATATAGAAAAGTTAAATTAAATTTTTTAAAAATATCTAATTTGTGGGCTAAAAAAAGATAAAATCAAAAGATTTGCAACTATAACATATAACTCAAAACAAGGGTGGATCAGCTTTCCCCTTTTTTCTTAAATCCTCCACCCCCCTTTTTTTTTTAAATCCCAGGACCCTGGAATCATGACCTGAGCTGAAGGCAGATGCTTAATCAACTTAATTAGCAGATGCTTAATCAACTAAGCCACCCAGGTACCCCCAGAATTCCATTTTTAAGGTCCTTATATCTGCAAGAGTAAGAGAAAGACTCTAATTACCATTCTAGATAGTCAAGCTAAGGGTTACATAACATCTACATTAACAGCTAAAAGAAGAGGTAGACCTAGTACAACCGTACAGCCACAGGGTAAAGAATGAAGTTGGACCCCTACCTTATACCATCCATAAATTTAACTCAAAATGAATCAAAGCCCTAAATGTAACGGCTAAAACTATAAAACTCTTAGAAGAAACTACAGGTGTTTAAATATTCATGACATTAAGTCAGGCAGTGGTTTCCTAAATACCAAAATATAAATATAATACATATTTACTATATAATACCAAAAGTCCAAGCAACAAAACAAAGTAAAGATAAATTAGACATTATCAAAAATTTTAAAACTTCCAATTAGACTATCACAAAGAAAAAAAAAAAGACTACCCAGACTATCCCCAAGATAGGAGCAAATTTTTGCAAATCATTGATCTGATAGGGATTTGTATCTAGACTATATTAAAAAACTCTTACAACTCAATAAAAACACAAATGGCCCAATTTAAAAATGGGTTCAGATTTGAACAGACATTTCTTCAAAGAAGATATACAAATGGGCTTATTAAGCAGACTTCATGTAATCATCAGGAAAATGCAAACCAAAACCACAGTGAGATACAACTTCATACCCACTAGAAGAGCTATCAACAAAATGACAGATAAATAAGTGCTGACAAACATGTGGAGAAATTGGAACCCTCATACAATGCTGGTGGGAAAAGAAAAGGCACCATTGCTTAAGAAACAGTTTGGCAGCTCCTGAAAAGATTAAACATAGAGTTACCATATAACCCAGCAATTCCACTCCTAGGTACATACCCAAGAGAAATTAAAATATGGTCATAGAGACATTTTTCTTAATGACCCAAAGCCAAAACAACCCAGAATGTCCATCGACTGATGAAAAGATAAATTGTATTATCCACAGAATGGAATATTATATGACAATGAAGAGAAATGAAGTACTGGTATATGCTACAGCATGAATGAATCTTAAAAACATTATGCTAAGTGAAATCAGTCACAAAGGACTACATATTAGATGATTCAATTTATATGAATTGACTAGAACAAAGAAATCTATAGAGACAGAAAGGATTAGTGGTTGCTTAGGGAAGATGCAGAGTGACAGCTAGTGGATTTCTTTTAGGGAGGCTAAAAATGCTCTAAAATTAGATTATGGCAATAACTGCACAATAATAAAAATATATTAAAAACCATTAAATTCTACACTTTGAATGGGTAAATTATATGGTATGTGGATTATACTCAATAAAGCTTTAAAAAAAAAACATAGGTAGTATATAACTTCTTTATTAGAAAATTTTCTTTATTTGGAAAATGGCATGAAGAAAAAGTCAATCAAAGGGCAAGAAAGGGGGCGCCTGGGTGGCTCAGTGGGTTAAAGCCTCTGCTTTCAGCTCAGGTCATGATCCCAGGGTCCTGGGATCAAGCCCCACATCGGGTTCTCTGCTCAACGGGGAGCCTGCTTCCCCCCCACCCCAGCTTCTCTGCCTGCCTCTCTGCCTACTTGTGATCTCTGTCAAAAAAAAAAAAAAAAAATTTAAAAAAAAAAAAAAAAAAAAAGGCAAGAAAGGATGGAAAAAAACCTGAGATGAAAGAATAAAGTACACAATAGGGTTTTAAAATGTGCCAAAATACAATAATCACCACAGTAAGTGCAAATCTACTCAAAAAGAACTGTCCAAATCATTTTTAATCCAGTTAAAATGTTTATAAACGATACACCTAAAACACTAAGTCTTCTTCTCTGAAAACTATAGAACGCTTATGAAAGAAACTGAAGAGTATACAAAGAAATGGGAAAAATTTTCCATGCTCATGGGTTGAAAGAACAAATATTGTTAAAATGTCTATACTACCCAAAGCAATCTATACATTTCATGCAATCCCTAGCAACATAACACTGGCATTTATCACAGAGCTAGCACAAACAATCCTAAAATTTGTATGGAACCACAGTAGACCCCAAAAAGCCAAAGCAATCCTGATAAAATATGATATCTGCATAAAGTCTGAAAATATTCACAAAAAGAATCACATAAAAAATATCAATAACATTAGGAAAACTGTATGTCAGCTATCAATATCATAACAAATCATGCTTTCTCAAACTGCTTGTTTTTATTTAAGGATGATTAGAAACTTGTTTCCTACAGCCAAATGTATGGCCTACTCCTTTAGCAACTGTACGTGATAGCAATAGTATGCAATTCTGTGCATAAGCATTTGTGTTTATAAAATAAAATGAAAAGCTGGCTTCAAACAAAGAGGGCAGAAGGCATTTCTGATCTCCAACCAGATTATTAGCAACTTAATTAAAGGACAATATGAAGTACAGCTTTAAGAGGCCAAGAATTTGAAACAAAACTTATTTTATTATTTTTTTAAAGATTTTATTTATTTGACAGAGAGAGAGCGAGTGAACGCACAAGCAGGCAGAGTGGCAAGCAGAGGGAGAAGGAGAAGCAGGCTCCCCACTAAGCAAGGAGCCTGATGCAGGACTCCATCCCAGGACCCTGGAATCATGACCTGAGACAAAGGCAGCAGGTCAGGCAACTGAGGCACCCAGGCGTCCCACAAAACTTATTTTAAAAGCCAATCAATACAAATAACTCCTTTTTTTTTATTTACACAAAAACTTAATTTTTTTTTCTTCAGTGCTTTTTAAAATTTCACCCATCTGTACCATTTTCTGGTATCTCCCACCAGTCTTAAGTCTCATCAGGCAGTTTACTTACAAAGAGCTCTAAGTAATTTCTCTCCTGTAAAAATTTTCACAAATGAAATTAGAACTTAATCCCTTAAATTACAGAATGTGGTTTGCAAATTTTCTTAGAAACAAAACTTACTATGACAGAACAAACAACAAATTATTCATCTATCTTCCATCTGTAATTTGAGGAGATGTGAAGTCATTAACCTCCCTAAAGCCATGGCTGTGTGAACAGCCTGTCCAGGTCAGAAACACATAGGTTCATCACAGGGAACTAAAATGAACTAAATTTAGCTCAGCTCGGTCAGGTTTAAGCATTCATGTCCTACCAGGCCGAAAAACAAAATAATAGAAAAATTGAGTGAATAAATGAATGGATGAATGAATAACAATGAAAGTAAAAATGATGTCCATAATGACGCAGAATATACCTCCTGTAAGCCTTCTAGAGCTGTGATGCCATTATATGCCATGTTTAAGAATTTAGCATTCAAATATTAATTTTAAGAAATAATGTAGATCAACAAGAAAAAGTAGAGATGAGGGGCAAAGGAAAAAGTTATTTGGTTTGCAAAAGAATGTAAGTCATAATTATTCTGAATACTGCTGTGAAATTATTTACTTTCACAAGTAAAAGAAAAATGTTCTGTGTATAACCTCTGACCTACTCCCATATGCAAATGAAGAACTAAAGGCCATAAAGGTTAAATTACTTGACCAAGTACAAATCTCAAAATAGAATGCGAGTCTGTTTCTCAGTCTAGGGTTACCTATACCATCCTAAATTACACCTCACAGGACTTCTTTCCCGTTAGTTTCTCACTTCTGAGTACAGATATCTTACACAGTGGGGTTAAGGCAAAGCTTTGGAGTTAGATTTGAAGAATCTCAGCTCTACCACTTAAAAAGCTATAAACCCCAGACACATTATTAACCCCCTCTAACTCTTTTTTCATCGGTTAAAAAAAAACACAGTTAATTGTATTTTATCTCCAAAGGATCTTATAATGAAGAATCTTTTTAAATCACATATAAAGCACAAAACTCCATATTGCAAAAATTTATGGGAGGTATTTTTGTTAATGTTAAGGTTAACTGACTACTGTAGTATCTGGAAATAGCATCTGGAAGCCCAGTTACTGGAGTAGCCATTATTATAGTCTGAAATTTCCGAAGTTATGAACCTGCAAAAGCATAATATTATTCACCATGAACTGAGCATCTTATAAACTAAAACAAAGACAACAGTTTAGGAAATTATCTAAATATCACTTACTTCACCTAGAAAATGGGTATATAATTACACTTAAATAAAATTTTTTAATTAACTGACATAATCATGTCAACTTATCATTATGTCTATATAGTAAATGCTCAATAAATACTATTATAATAATTGAAAGGTTAAGAGGGAGCTCTCAATTTGCTTAAAAATATTACCAAGGGCGTGCAGTAAGTGGAGAAGTGATAGCTAGACTACAGCAATAGCTACTGTGAGTGTCATGTGTTATAACTTATAATTGTATAAATTTGGTATTATGCATGTGGGTTTTACCATTTTACCTTTCTAATTTGGCATATATTTGGAATTTTCCATAAAAGAGGGAAAAAAAAAACTAAGAACAAGAGTACTCATTTTACACCTTAAAATGAGGTATTTTAAAGAAACCATCTGGCAAATTAAACTACTAAAACCTAGTCACTATAATAAAATACATAAGCAAAGAAAATAACTTTTTATGACATCTTCCAAAATTGGCGGCTGCCTAGAGCTGGGGGAATTAGTGTTCGGTATGTCAGCTAAGGGGTGTGGGGTTTCTTTTGAGGATAATGAAAAATGCCCTAAACGTAATACTGGTGATATACAACTCTGTGACTACACCAAAAGCCACTGAATCGTACACTTTCTTTTTTAGGAGGCTCCATGCCCAACATGGGTCTCAAACTCACAACCCTTGAGAGCTGCATGCCCTACCCACTGAGCAAGCCAGCCACCCCTGAATTAGAAATTTAAAATAGCTGAATCTTACAGTATATGAATTCCATCTAAGTTTTTTTTTTTTAAATTTCACACAGAGAGAGAGATCCCAAATAGGCAGAGAGGCAGGCAGAGAGAGATGGGGAAGAAAGCTCCCTGTTGAGCAGAGAGCTCAATGCGGGGCTCAATCCCAGGACCCTGGGATCATGACCTGAGCCGAAGGCAGAGGCTTTAACCCACTGAGCCACCCAGGCACCCCTGTGAATTCCATCTAAAGAGAGCTGTTTAAATACAAAGAATGCACTGTTTTTACCTCCTACATATCTCCTGAGTCACCCCATGCTCTCTTTTCCCACTCTCTTTTTATGAAGAAGTCACCAAGGTGCCTACCTGCAACAGAAGTTGTCTCCTTGTATCCAGTCTACTGTCCTCTGTTCCATCCCCAGAATCTCACACCTACCTGACTGGGACTATGCTATTCTCTCAGCCTGCTTGCCTTCCTCCTTGTGCCCTGGCTTAAACATTACTTCTGCCAGGAGTCTTTCATCTAATCCAGTGGATTCAGGTATGCCTCCCTACCCTGGGTACTTCAACTATCACGCTGCTATTTTATGTTAATTATTTCCTATCTGTCTTCTCCACCAGAGTTTACATACATAAGGAACGGGAAAATTTCTGTTAATCCTAACCTCTACTCTAGCACAGTATCTCACACACAGTAGACATTCAGTAAATATAGACTCTATGAAGAAATAAATGATGAACAAGTCCTTACCTGACAAGGCCTTCACTCCTTCACAAAATAAAGACAATGCACCAACTGGTGACTTTTCTGATTTTTTTCCCTTCTGATATATATACATATTCACAGGATGACCTCAAAATTTATTATTAAATAGCCCTATTATTTCCTAGTAAAAACAACTAACTAATGAAGATATGATTAAATTGAAGTCCATTTTTATCAGTCCCTCCTTTTGAAATAAATGAGGTTAATTAGATAAGAAAATTATCTCTAACACAAATTAGCAGTTGGGAATTATCAAAGTAAAAAATTTAACTCTCTCTGTACCATTTTTTTTCAGTAAAGTATACAAATATGCTTGAAAACTAACCCCAAATTGACTATTAGAAGCTACATTTAAGAACTCAGATTTTAAAAGATAAAAGAAGGGGCACCTGGGTGGCTCAGTGGGTTAAAGCCTCTGCCTTCAGCTCAGGTCATGATCCCAAGGTCCTGGGATCAAGCTCCGCCATCAGGCTCTCTGCTCAGCAGGGAGTCTGCTTCTTCCTCTCTCTATCTGCCTGCCTCTCTGCCTACTTGTGATCTCTGTCAAATAAATAAATAAAATCTTTAAAAATACATATATAAAAGAACTGCTTGCAAGCCTGCTTCCCAGGCTCTGTGTCCTAAGGGAGAGGAAAACTGTCCCATGGAAGGTTACAAAGGCAGCCTAAGCAAAAATTAAGTTATTTGACTGCCACAGAGTCCTATGCTCCCAGTTTCCTCTAGCTTCTCCCTTTATCATTCAACTCTGGCATGACATCTAGCTTATATGCTACATCAGTACTGCATATGTACTTCAAACTCAACTCCCTCTCAAACTAATTTCTGTGGTAACAGCGGCTGTTTACCGCCTCCAGGTCTCACCAAAGAAAACCTCAGAAGAAACAGGTAGCTGCTGGCGTAGCCTATGTTACAATCTGGTGGTCTTGCAGATGCATAGATCCTCATGTCACAGATCTATTTCCCACCAACCTGAATTTGACACCTCATGAATTAGTGGTATAAAAGGTCATACCACTAATGTTAAATTAGTACCTCTTCTTGTTAAATTTATTTAAAAAAAAAAACTCACACTCTTATCTAGCATTATTTGAAATCCCAAAATACTAGAGCTAAAAGCAAATCACTCAGTCGCAATTTAAGAATATCGTTCTGTCCTAGAGTCCCATTCATGCTGAGATTCTGATGTAATCTTCTCCTCTATTTTGATATTTTCGATTCTGTGGTTCTTGAAAGACAGTTAGTTATTCAATAAATACTTATTAAGTAAATGAACCTCTAGAAGCTATGGGTTGGAAAGAAAAAAGGAACTTCTATTTATGTAACGGTCATTTATAAAACTGGATAGCTGTAATCATAGAGCATTTATATTCTGTGTTCAGTTACTCTATACTCACATGCAGAGTTTAAGTTTTTAAAGAATTAGAATAAAAAAGAATGCAGGTTATTTTTCAGATAATTCACAGAATACTTTGAGGATTTAGCAGTGGCCAAAGAGCATCACTTGGAGCACGACTTCAAACCAAACAATAATAGAAGGCAGAGAATAGGGTGGGGAGAGGTGGTCTGACTAGACAGTACTACTCGGTTTAAGGTTTGATAACTTATTTCACTGATGTACTGTACTTAAAGTAACGTACCAGAATTTAATAAAAATGATTCCATGTACTTTATTCTATACCCATTAAATTAAATTTACACTTAGCATATAGAGGTACATCTATTCAATCAGGATTGTCTTTGCACAAAGAGAAATAATTACTAAGGTAAATAAGAACTCAAAGTTTACTATCACAAGTTAAATATCTGAACTGTGTAACATAAGCATAAATGTTATTATTTGCAAAGAATAGCCAAACTTTAGAAGCCTATAGCAAGAAATCCTCTTTCCTCCTAAAACACTCAATTCCCAACCAAACTTTATATATGACAGAGCAGTGCAATCATACTCTTTAACCCACTCACCTTCACATGGGTACCCACTGGCCTCACAGCAAACTATGCTCTGAGACTCCAGGGGGAATGTTCCTTCTTCCCTCCTAATTAAGTCTGAGGGCCTACACCTCAGACCTGAAGAGGGGATTTCCACCAGGAATTAGTGACATTATTCCTTTTCTCCTTTTCCCAACTCAAAAACATAACTCCAGAATTTCAGGAATTCTCCAATCTAAAATCTTACATAACCCAACCTTTTATACCCCCAACATACTCACCTTAACTAATTTTCTCTTTGTCAAAGGAACTAGAGCAATCCCACTGCAGTGAAGCTCTTATCACTTACTGTCAAAATGATAAAGGGGTGTGCTCTTGGTACTCCCAGACTGATAGTAGAATATAATTTATCATAGACATAATGCTATCAATATAAATTTCTATTACATTAAATATTAAGTTGTCTTACAGGAATTATTTTGAGAGGCCAATATCCTTTCTGCTGGGAAATATAAAACATATACACCCACTCAAAATCTTTGAAAGTGAACCTTTTACAAATTATACACTCTCAAAACCAGTATGACCAATATATCCAAAAGAAACATAATACAAGCTACCCTTGTAATTTTAAGTTTTATAGTAACTGCATCTGAAAAATAATAATGAAAAGGTAAAATTAACTTTAATAATGCCTTTATGTAACTCACCAGATCCAAAATATTATCATGTATCATGTAATTAGTATTAAAAAGTATTAAGCTATTTTACATTTTTTTACACAAAGTATTCAAAACCCAGTGTGCATTTTACATCTCGATTTAGACTAGGCACAGTCCAAGCACTTCATGAGCCACATGTCACCAGTGGCTACCATACTGGCCTACACTAGTAAATACTATTATTTTGCATAAATACTTCAAATACCTCCAAAAAAAATATTGACAGTAATTTACAAAAGTTGTAACTATGTATACTGATACCAAGTATAGCAAATAAATTGTAGAATTAAATCAAGAGTTTTTGTTAATTAAAAAAAAAGTTGTTAATAACACCACGTAGTATGTAAATCATGTAGGTATTTCATTTGTATACTGAGGTTTTTACAATAGTCAGTCTTTTAAGAACTCAAACGCATTTACACATTTCACTGAAAAATTGTCACAACAGACCAAAATAATGCAGCACTTCAAGCCACAAGCACTGAAAAATCAAGAAGGAATGTATATCCTCCTCCAAGACAAGTAGTAACAGTAACATAGTTAAAGGCAGTTAATAAAATATTCTGTAGATACACTCTAAAATTCAAATTATACTTGGTAACACTTGTCCAAATTTCATGTACATTATCTAGAAGTTAATATTTAGAAATTAACATGGTAATTCTCAGCTGGGGTTTGTAGAACAAAGGAAATGAATACTTTGGGTCATTCTATAATGTATGGGATTTCATACAGATCTGATTTTATAAATGAGAAAAATTCTTTATAGATCTATGGTCAGTGAATGATAAAAGATTTCTATAATACAAGGCCAAAGTAAATAAAGCAAAACCACATGAAATAAATTAACACACAGCATGCTTTAAAGCTGACATTTTATTATAAATCCCAAACTATTAGCTATGTTCTACTGTAAGACTATTTTCAATATTCAGTAATCCTCTACAATGGTTATTTTCCTGATCTCTTCATATGCCATGAAGTAAACCCAACAGTGAAAAATAAGACTGTAAGTTAGAAGACTCAGGGTACTTATCAAAGAACAAAGAAGGGAAAGAGCAAAACAACAACTCCCATGAAGTAGATATCGCAAGAACTTCAGAAAAACAAATTCAGAAGGAAAACATAAACTAAATGGAATCCAGTATTACATAAGCAAATACACCATGCTTTCTAACTTAATAGAACATGCCTGCTAAGGGATCCTGGGTGCCTCAGATGCTTCTGCTCAGGTCATGATCTCAAGGGCCCGGGATCAAGCCCCATGTTGGGCTCCCTGCTCAGCAAGGAGTCTGCTTCTCCCTCTCCCTTTTCCCCTGCTTGTGCTCTCTGTCTCTCTCAAATGAATAAATAAAAACAAAATCTTAAAAAAAAGAGAGAGAGAGAGAGAGAATATGCCTGCTAAATATGCCTGCTTTAAAAATACTACCTAAAACTATTTCCTATATTCAGGTAAGATTTTTAAATAGCTGACTTTTTTTTTTAACACGTCACTTCATGTCTTCAGGCAGTCAATAATAAGCACAATCAAGATCATTCATCCCAACAGCACCACCCAAACCATAATTCTGATTCATTTTCCACAGAAGTCCCAAATTTCTGATACTGTCAGTCTTCCTGAATCCTACTCCTCCATCTTACTTTCATCCACCATTCTTTACACTCCTTCCTTATCCTTTCCTAGAACTCTCACCCTCTTTGCTCTATGCCTCATCCATATATAGTAGCCTCCAAATTAACACTACCTATTGTGATCATGCCTTAAACTCAACGGATTCCTTGGACATTAGGGTATTCTGTATAGATCTATGTTATATATACCATTAAATCACTCATTACTTCAAGTGTTACTAAAAAACTAACAGGTAAAGAGTTGGGAGTTCAACTTGGAGGTAATGGCAAAAAATAATGAAAGTCCAAGAAGAATAACATCTTCACATCAGCCCAATTTAAGGAGACAGTGGAAATCATGCTCTTCATCCCTAAAAGATTAAAGGAACTTGAATTTAACACCTGGTAAATAATTCGGTGATAAAAGACCATGATCTTTACTACTGTTAACAAATAAATTAGTTTCAAAATGACTCAAAGAATAGGGAGAAAGGTTGTTTTCTAAACAGCAATAGAAAAGATAATTATATAATAATATACAGCAAGATCAAAGAGTTTCTGGAGATTATGAACAAGATATGATTACCAGTAATATTCTCATTGAGATATTTTCAGTTTTTCAGCCAGTCATTATGAAAAGGTAGCATTCTCAGCCTTGATATTGAGTAGCCTAGTCTGGGACGAATTGGCGGGGGGTGGTGGGGGGAATGGAGGAAGATTATTTCTGAGCTCTCCTTGGCCAAACTGAGGAAGGAAAATTCCCAGCTGGATCCAGGTTAATACCATAATATTCTATGGAGGTTAAAGTAACCATTAAAAAAAAAAAGAAAAAGATTACTGAGTTTCCAAGCCAAAGCCTCAAAAAAGCTATAATCTCTGGATCTCAAGTAAATTTTTGAGAAGTCATAACAGAACCAAAGTTAAGAAAGAGTACGATTTTCTTAAAGCAAACTGCTTTACAGTAACACAAAGAAAATCCCAGGGCATCTACTCTGCAACTTTTCAATCCTCTGTTATCCCTCCTATACATCATTCTCTCCTCAAAAAAAGTTAATTTTTAAAGTTCATTGATGAGAATAGCTAGTAACATTTTTCTAAACCCTAAAAGCAGTACTTCTATTTTATATTCAACTAAACAGTTCAAATTACTCTCCAGCACTTATTTCATGCTTTCTATTTTACCGCATATTCTATAATAAGAGTGTTGGGGGAATGAGTTGTCCCCCCACACAAAGATACAATAAAATCTTAACCCTCAGAACCTGATAATGTGGCCTAATTTGGAAACAGGATCTGTACAGATGTAATCAAGTCAAGATAAGGTCCTGCTGAACTGGGGGGGGGATCCTAAAATCCAATGACCTTTGTCCTTAGAGCAGAGAGGTCTGAAGACACAGAGGAGAGCCAAAGAAAGCCATGTAAAGGAGGTAGAGATGAGAGCTATGACGCTAACAAACCAAGGAATGACAAACTGCTGGTAACCACCAGGAGCTAAAAGAGGCAAGGAAGGACAATTCATTCCTAGAGTGTTTGAAGGGATCATGGCTCTGCCAACACCTTGACTTTGGACTTGTAGTCTCCAAAACCATTAGAAAATCTATTTCTGTTGTTTTAAGCCACCTAGTTTGTGGTAATTTGTTATGGAAGAACTAAAAAACTCACACACGTAAGTATGGGTTTATGGTTCTGAACCTGTTTCACCTGTGTACTGGGGTTGAAAAAATAAATAAATGGATTGGGGTGCCCCTGGGTGCTCCGACAGTTAAGTGTCTGACTTGATTTCAGTTCAGGTCATGATCTCGGGGTTCTGGGATTGAGCCCCACATCAGGCTCTCTGCTCAGCAGGGAGCCTGCTTCCCCCTCTCTCTCTGCCTGCCTCTCTGCCTACTTGTGATCTCTCTCTCCCTCTCTCTCTCTGTCAAATAAATAAATAAATAAATAAAATCTTTAAAAAATTACATTCATCTTTATGCTTTTTTAAATGTGCACTTATTACTTTTTTAAAATTGGGAAGAAGGAAATACATAGAATTGTTGACATTAGGAAGTTTTATAACCATTTTTTTTCCAGTTCTTTTTCTCTCCTCTTTTTTCATTTGTATCTATTTCACAGAATTTCTGGTTAAAGATCATTGCCTGAGTGTACAAAGTTATATTCTCTCCCTTTAAAGATCCAATGAAATGACAGAACAGTAATACAATAAGAAGTCATGGCAACGAACAATACAGGACCGTCATAAAAAAGATTGCAACAAAATTTCAGAAGCTGGAAAATAAAGCATTAATTATTAAAGCAGGACAGAAGAATACATGGCATAAAATACAAGTCTGGAAATGTAGCACAGGGAGTTCACCTGTCTGGGAGAACATCGAAGAGACTCTAACCTCAGAAATATTAGGTACAAAAGCAGGCTAAAAACAAGAACCTTAACTGAAAATCTATATATGCACTGTCTCATTGAAAAAAACTGAGTAACTAGTAAATACCAGTTCCTATTCCATGATAGAAAAAATAAACAAACCCAAAATAAAGCAAGGGTGTGGGTACAACACTGTGAGGGTGGCAATAGAAGCATCACTGTTTTAGATAAGCCAGGCTTGTCAACTTCCTAAGAAAGAGACATATGAAGAAAGACACAAAATAAGAGAGAGTAAGAAAGGAGAACAAGAATCATTTTTAAAGCAATGATGGTAATGCAAAGACTGCACTAAGCAATTTAAAAGTCATGTTGTTACATCTTCATAATACATAAAAAAAAAATTATCTCCAAATTACAGATGAAAAAACTGAGGCTGAAGGAAATGAGAAATTATTCAAGGTTGCACACATAATTAAGTGGTAACAGGTTTAAACATAGCATGAACTCTTAGCCATCGTATTAGTAAGAGCAGTCATTTCATTTCTGGGGAATTAACTTGTTCATTTATACAATGGTCTAATTAATTATATTTTCTCTAAAGACGCATCCAATACTAACACCATGACTATTACCATAAGAAAATAACTCTACTTATCATTTATAGCCTAAGAAGATATTCCATCAGTATGATGAAAGCTTGGAAAAAAGTATCTATAATAGTACATTTTCTATAGTACTTCAGGAATATCACCAGCCTCCCACTGAAGGACTCTGAAATAAACTTCAATAGTAGTACACATAGAACACTACACTAAAATGCTACTTCAGATCAATCAAGTAAAAAAACTCCATTATACAACTATCAATATACCCTTGTCAAGTTTATTTCAAGGGATAAAGATATGAGTAATACTTAAACAAGCTTACAGTAAAATCAATAGTTCTAAGAGTATTCATTGACAAACTAAATAAGGCTGTGAAAACAGGATATAAAATCTTTATTTAAGAAAGGTTAAAAAAGAATGTTGAAGAAACAAAGCACTACATACCTAAATTATTTTCATCTTTCAATTTAACAAGAGAATACTTCTTTTACAACTATTATTTTTTACAATGCACATTCCTATCTGCCCCTTCACTACCTTGTATATATTTCCTTCCTTTCTTTGGTGTGTTTTAATAATCAACTGACATTAGATGCAAGACCGTAATGAAATCAACATTCAATGCAACTGCTAGCAAAGTTATAACAAACAGTATTAGTTAAGATTTTTTGTTAATGTCTATAAGAAACATTAGTGAGAAGATGGAAAAGACAGTCTTCCCTATATTTCCCACTAAATACAACTAAAAGCCCTAGACATTATATATAAAACAAGCAAATGACTGAAAGTTGGAGAAAAGAAGGCAGACCAGCTAAGAACCTCAGGATCCAAGGAACACAATACTGTGGTGAATTCCTTGGGTTTTCTTTTTGCCTCTCTGCTTTGGAGCTAAAATAAACCAGCCACCCCAAAGAACCAGATGGCACACCCCAAAAAAAGTCTTAGGAAAGCCAGTTCTCCCTACCCAATGGACCAGGAAAGAGGAAGCTAACAAGAATTTCTCGAGAAAGTAACCACTCTTTTCCAGCCAAACACCATAGAAAAAACCACAGCTCTACCCACACCAACAAAAGTCACACCAACAAAAGCCTAGACTTCCAACCTTGCCAAGCTATAACAAAATACTTCAAAGAGCTCCACCAGAAGGCCAAGCAGGGAAACACAACTTTCATCCCTGTCTGGCACTATGGATATTCCCTATGCACAGATACATTCTTAGGTTATATCAGAGAGGCCTAACAGAGTGTCTGGACACTCATCATCCCCCAGCAGTAATGAGGCCAGCCACACAATGGTGTCAGTGGTGATGATATGAAAAATCTGGACTTCTACCCCACCCAGCAGTCACAAGGCACTCCCTTTCAAACTCCTCAGGTATCAACAGAAGCCAAGTGGGGAACCTAGACTTCTAACTACATCTAGCAATTAAGGAGGTAGTACCTCTCCCTGCTTCACATGCCAGAGCAGTATTTTACCAAGATGGCAAATAGAAAAGGTTTAAACATATAGTAATAATATGTTTACTCTATGTTTATAATCATTTTATATTACATTTACTCATATGTAAATAGCTTATATTTATAAAACGTGCTAAAATATAAACATAACAACATTTGTTATGCAGGAAATAATTTAAATCTAGACTCTCATAACTGTACAAAATACTCCAAAATTTAAATTCAAAATCACTTGTCATATAAAGAATTAGTAAGTTCCCAAAATGAATGGGAAAAAAAAAAAAATCAATAGATGCCAACACCAAGATGAGAGAACTGTTAGAATTCTCTGGCAAAGGGGCGCCTGGGTGGTTCAGTCAGTTGAGCAACCGTCTTCAGCTCAGGTCATGATCCTGGAGCCCCAGGATTGAGTACCATGTCAGGCTCCCTGCTCAGTGGGGAGTCTGCTTCACCCTCTGACCCTTCCCCATCTCGTTCTCTCTCTCTCTCAAATAAATAAATAAAAATCTTTAAAGAGAAAAAAAAATTCTCTAGCAAGGATTGTAAAGGAATCATCATAAAATTGCTTTGATGAACAATACAGGCATGCCTGAAACAACAAAAGAGAGCACCAGCAAGGAAATAAGACATAAAAAAACCCAAAATAAACATCTTAGAACTGAGAAATACAATAAGATAAATAGCTCAGTAGGAGGGCTCAACATTAGAATGGAGCAGACCCAAAAAAAAAAAAAAATCAATGACCTGGAAGACAAAACAATAAAAATTACCCAGTCTACACAACAAACAATAGATAGAGGAGAGGGAGGAGGTAAAAAGGAAGAGAGCATCAGAAACCTGTAGGACAATAACAAAATATTTATGACTTGTGCCATCCTGGAAGTGAGGAGTTAAAGGCTCAAGTATTCAAAGAAAATAATGTTTGGAAACTTCTCAGATTTGGCAGGATGTTCAGTTTCAAGAGGCTATATGAATCCCAAAAAGGAAAAATCCAAAGAAATCCACCCAAAGACCTGCGATACTTAATTTCTAAAAACTGAACACAAAGAAAAAAATCTTCAGAATAGCCAAAGAAAAATGACAAGAAATTTGTCATCAGAAACCATGGAGGTCAAAAAGAAGTGGCACAATACTTTCAATTACTGGGGGAGAAAAATCTGTCAAACTAGAAATGAATACCCAATAAAATTATCCTTCCATAAACAAGGGAAAATCAAGATATTCTCAGTTGAAAAGAAACAGATAATTTGTCACAAGCAGATGTGACAGATTAAAAAAATGGCTAAACCAAAATAAAATAATAAAAGGAACTTTGAACATGAAGAAAGAAAGGACACAGAAAGCAAAGATAAGCTGTGTCTCATCTTGTTTCCTAAATTAAAGTCTGGTAGTTGGAGTAAAAATTATAACACTATCTGATATATTTATAAATACATATAGAGACAATATTTGAAACAATTTTTTAAGTAGGGGATGGTAAAGGATTTTATACTCCACTCAAACTGTTAAAATTAGTTATTCACATTACATATGTACATATATATCTAGACCAACCACTAGAAGAGCTATACAAAGGGATACACTTAAAAATACTATAGATAAATCCAAGTAGAATTCTAAAAATGTTCTACTAACCCATAGGAAAGCAGGGAAATGAAAACAGAAAGAAGACAAATAGTGAACTTAAGTATCAATAAATCAATAATTACATTAAGGGTAAATGGTCTAAATATATCAAGCAAAAGACAGAGATTAGCAGAGTGAATTAAAAATTACAATCCAACTGTATGTTGTTACAAGCAACTTACTTCATATCTAATGATACAGACAGGTGGAAAAGTAAAAAGAATAGGAAACATTTACCATTTAAACACTAATCAAAGGAAAGCCAAAGTACTGTACAAATAGCAGGTAAAGTGGACTTCAGCACAAGAAAATAACCAGAGACAGCGAAGATATTATATAATGATAAAAGGGCCAATCCACCAAGAATATACATCAATCCTAAATGTGTATGCACCAAGCATTAGAACTATAATATATGTAACAAAAATTTAAAGAACCAAAAAGAAATACACAAATCCACAATTATAGTTGAGATTCTAAAAGACTGCTCTTAACAACTGACTAAACAACTAGATAGAAAACCATCAAAGATATAGAAAAAGTCAAAAACACCATCAACCAACAGGATCTAATCAACCCAACAACAGCAAAATACACACTGTTTTCAAGTGCCCACAAAACATATACTGTATAAACCACATGCTAAGACCTAAAGGAACCTCAAAAAATTTATAATTGAAATCATAGTGTTTCTGACCACAATAGAATCATTGAAATTAATAATTTAATTTGAAATTAGTAATTTTCAAATACTTGAAATTAGTAACAGAGAGACAGCAGAGAAATGCCAAACTTTGAAACTAAACAACATACTACTAAATAACCCTGAGGTCAAGAAGAAAGTCTCAAGGTAAATTAAGAAAACAACTAAATGACAACATAAAATATCAAAATTTGTAGGACACAGTCAAAACCACGCTCAGAAAAATTTATAGCACCAAATGCATCCACCTAAAAAGAGTGAAAGTTTCAAACCACTCATCATCCACCTTAAAAACTGAGAAAAACAGCAAAATAACCCAAAGCAAAAACAAGTAAATAATAAAAAGCAGAAATAACTGAAATTGAAAAGAGAAAAAAGAAAATGAAATGAAGAATTGATCCTTTGAAAAGGTCAATAAAATTGACAAACTGCTACTAAAACTAAAAAATAAAAAAGGAAAGATGACACAAATTACCAGTACCAGAAATGGAATAGGGGGTGGTATCACTACAGAGGCTACAGACATCAAGAGATAATAGGGAAATGCTATGAACAACTCTACACACATTAATTTGACAACTTAGACAAAATGTGCCACTTCTGGGTGGGGCGACTACAACAATTCATCCAATTTAAGAGGCATAATTTGAGGGGCGCCTGGGTGGCTCAGTGGGTTAAGCCTCTGCCTTCAGCTCAGGTCATGATCTCAGGGTCCTGGGATTGAGCCCCGCATCAGGCTCTCTGCTCGGCAGGGAGCCTGCTTCCTCCTCTCTCTCTGCCTGCTTGTGATCTCTCTCTCTCTGTGTCAAATAAATAAATAAAATCTTTAAAAAAAAAAAATTTGAATAACCCTATAATTATTAAGGAGACTGAATTCATGACTTTAAAACTATGAAAAAAGAAATCTCTAGACCCAGATGGTCTCAGTAAAGAATTCTACCAAACATCTAAAGAATCAATGTCACTCTATACAGTCTCTTCCAGAAAACAGGAGAGAATACTTTCCAATTCATTTTATAAAGCTAGTATCATCTGGACATCAAAACAGGACAAGGCAGTCCCCCTAAAAAGAAAATTATGGAACAATATTCTTTATGGATACACAGAAAAATTCCTTAACAAAATATTAATAGAATTTACCAATACATAAAAATAATTCTACCTTATGACCAAGTGGAGTTCCAGGGATGGAAAGCCAACTCAATTTTTGAAAAAACAAGCTATGGAAATCTGCCACCATATCAACAAGCTAATGAAGAATATCATTTATCAAATGATACAGAAAAAACATTTGCAAAATCCAATACCCATTCATCATTTAAAAAAAACAAAAAAAAACCTCTCAGCAAAGTACGACTAGAGGGAAATTTCCTCAAATTGATAAATGACATCTACAAAAAACCTACAGCTAACAACTATCATACAACTACTTAACAGTGGAAGACTAAGCACTTTATCTGTAAGATAAAAATGTCTACTTCTACTACTCATCTTCAACACTATTCTGGATGGTCTGGTTACTGTGATGATAAGTAAAGGAAATAAAAGACATACAGATTAGGAAGGAAAAACATCCTATTTACAATGACATGACTGTCTATAGAGAAAGTCCCAAGACATCTACCAAAAAATCTCCTACAACTAAAGAGGTTCAACGATGTCACAAGATAAACATACAAAAATTGATTTATTTCTATATAATAACAACATATTGACACCAAAACGGGAAATTTACAATCACTCCAAAAAAAAAAAAGAAAAAAATGAAATACTCAGGTATAATTCTAACAAAACAGATACAATACTGGTGAGTAAAATTAAAATTTAAGTAAATGGAGACCTATATCATGTTAATGGACTAGAAAACTCAAGACAGTAAACATGTCAATTCTCCCCAAGCTGATAAATGGATAATACAATTCCTATAAAATTCCCAGCAAGATTTTTTTGTAGCTATAGATAAATTAAAACTTATACAGAAAAGCAAAGGAATGAGAATAGTTAAAACAGTTTTGAAAAAGAAAAATGGGAATAATTATTTTACCCAATTTCGAGACTTATTAGGCAAAGAAAATGAATTCCAATCTTAGTCTCACACTGTGCAAAAAGGACTTAAGTCAGCATGTCAAGGTTTTCAATATCCTGCATATTACAAAAAAGCTTTGGCCCTTATCTTCGGCTCCTGAGAGGTAACCTCTAAACCCTTGGAATACCCTGCCTAATAAGACTGTCTTTGTTTACTTGGGGACCCTGAGTTAGTTCATATAGTCTACGATAATAATGTGATTTATGATGGGTGCTTTGAAACACTGTGTTACAAGCTTGACTTCTCAAAGGCTAGTGACTAACGTCATCCACACAAGGATGTGTGACAAGGAGTCAATCATGCCAACATAACCAACCCACAATAAAAATCCTGGACACCAAGGCTTAGGTGATTTTGCCTGGTTAGCAGCACTTACGTGCTCTCACAAATCACCGTTGGGAGAATGAAACACTATCTACACAACTCCACTGGGAGAGGACAAATGGTTGGGCCTAGTGTCTCCTAGACCCCGCCCTTTGCTTCTTTTTCTATTGCTGATTTAACTCTGTATCCTTCAGCTGTAACAAACCATAATCATTAGCATGACAGCTTCTCTGAGTTCTGGAATTCTTTCCAGCAAATCACTGAGCTGAAGAGTGGTCTTGGGAACACCAAACACACTTGTTTTATAATAAATTAACTCAAAAATGGATCACAGAATTAAATAGAAAACAAAAAATGATAAAACTTCAAGGCAAAAAAAGAGAAAAATCTTCAAGATCTGGGACTATGCAGGGTTCATAGACTTGACCCCAAAAGCACAATCCATATATACACTTCTAAAATTATAACTATTCATCAAACTATTCATTTTAAAACTTTTGTTCTGCAAAAGACACTGTTAGAGGATGAAATGACAAGCTACAGAATGGAAGAATATATTTGCAAATCATACAGCGAACAAAGGATTAGTGTCTAAAATATAGAAAGAACTCTAAAAGCTCAACAGTAAAAAAATAATAATCTGATTATAACAGAGGCAAAAGACATGAAGAAACATTTCACTGAAGAGGACAGATGGAAAGCAAACATATGAAGAAATAGTCAATATTATTAATCTTTAAGGAAATGAAAATTAAAACCACAATGAAGTATCACTACATTCCCATCAGAAAGGCTAGAATTAAAAACCACCAGTGCTAACAAGAATGAAGAAAAAACTGGATCACTCACAATGATCCATTTCCATTGCTGACTGAAATGAAATAATCACTCTGAGAAACAGTATGACAATTTCTTTAAAAACTAAACATTCAAATGCCATACAACCAGCAACTGTGTTCCTGGACGTGAATGGTTAGAGCAGCTCTATTTCCAGTAGTCAAAACTGAACGCATGTGTCTTTCAGTGGGAAAATGCTTAACCAAAATGTAGTTTACCTAATACCACCACTGCTGAATGCTACTTAGCAATAAGAGAAATGAACTATTTATATATGCAACAATCTGGATGAATTGTCAAAGAAAAAAAGCCAATATTATAGGGTTACATACTATATGATTCCATTTATATAGCATTCTTGAAATGACGAAATTATAAAAATGGAGACTAGATGTAGTGGTTTCCAAAAGTTAAGGAGGAGTAGAGGAGGATGACCAACATGAGGTGCATACTGTGGTGATAGAAACCTTCTGTAGGGCACCTGGGTGGCTCAGTTGGTTAAGCAACTGCCTTCAGCTCAGGTCATGATCCTGGAATCCAAGGATCAAGTCCCGCATCAGGGTCTCTGCTCAGCAGGGAGTCTGCTTCTCCCTCTGACCCTCCCCCTTCTTATTTTCTCTCTCTCTCTCTCTCTCTCTCTCTCTCAGATAAATAAAAATCTTTTAAAGAAAAGAAAAGAAACAATCTATGTTTTGACTGTATCAATATCAATATCCTGGTTGTGATCGTGCACTGCAGTTTTGTGAGGTATTACCATGGGTGGAGGTGGGAGGTACTGAATACAGGGTGCATACAATCACTGTACTGTTTCTTAAAATTGCCTAGGAATCTATAATTATATCAAAACAAATAGTTTAAAAAATGATGTGGGAAAATTAATATGATCAGAGGGATAATTTCACTTGATATAATGATAACACTGAACATTATTAATTATTATTAAATATTCAAATATTACTTTATAATTTATTCTGGAATAACAGAACATACCCCTTGAATGTTCTCAATCACAACCATTCTCTGAGGGCTCATGTCTAAACACTAAGAATTTCAGCTCACCTTCCACGCTGTCAGAACAGGAAGTCCCAATGCCGGTGTCACCACTGTCAGAAGTTACACTATGTCTCCTGATATGATTATTTCGATGGTTAGATGTAACACTTGTGGCCTGCCACAATGATTCATTACCAGGTAACCATGCTGATGAAGAATAATCTGGTCCTACAAAGAAAAATATGCAAAAATTAGCACACTGAAAACGTCTACGAGTAGACAAAAGAGATCTTTTTTGAACTTAGAAAAAAAATACACATAAAAAGTTATTTTCTGCATCAAATAATTAAAATAGATCAATGATATCTAAGATTCATCAAATAAACTTACATACTGTACACCTAAAAATTCAATGCTGATTTCACAGCTTCCTCTACTAAAGGACCTGGATTTCTGCTCATAGGTTTTGAACACTGAAACACATACTGCTCTTATTTAAAACATCAAATCTATCTGTCTGTCTAGAAATGTCAGCACTCTGCTCTGGAATATCTGATATGCAGACATCTGTGATACCACACAGAGCAATCAGTTGAGAACTGGGGCCCAGGGAAAGCCTAATTGAATAATATTGCATAACAATTTAAGTGGAACATGCTAATGGAAAATAAATTTTTCTTCTGTATCCTAATCATTTAACATTTAAAATCATTTTTTATTTCTTTTATTTCTTTAGTTATGTTTTGATAAAAGATTAACACCATAGCATCATCATGACTTTTTCTCAATTTTCAATTTTCCCTTTTGAGTGATATTAAATCTTTTTTGGGCTAACATCACTTTTTAATGTTCTCCTGGTCTTTATTTTCAGTTATCTTGTCCACTTTTACTTAATTTTTATTTACCTTTTTCTGACATATCCATTTTACTTTTCTTCTTACTTCATTCTTAAATTTTTGTCCATTACAATGCCACACAAAGTATATCCAAGGAGGAATGCCAGTCTGTGAATCACTTATAACTAGTTCATAAAAGTTACAGTAATCTGAGGGGCTCCTGGGTGGCTCAGTCATTTGGGCATCTGCCTTCGGCTCAGGTCACAATCTCAGGGTCCTGGGAATCTGTCAGGCTCCTCACTCAGCTGGGAGTCGGCTTTTCTTTCTCCCTCTCCCTCCACCCCCATGCAGAGTGTGCACACATGCTTTCCTCTCTCAAATAAATAAATAAAATCTTTAAAAAGTTATGGTAATCTTAAAAAGCAATTTTAAATTTATTGAATTTTATATAAAAGCTATAGAAGCACATATCTTTATTAATGATGAACACAGTGATTCTCAAATTGGAGCCTGAAACTTATTTGTAGAACTTAACAAGTTCTACACAAGAATTTGGGGCTTTCATTCAATGACATCCTTAAAAAATTAATAAACATATTACAGGTGATCTGAATAGCTACCTTAAAACAGATTTATTATCAATAATTTCAATGCCCGCATTTGTGCTCTATGTTCACAAATGCAGCTGTTTCTAAGTAAAGAGCAAATAACGTATGGGGCATTTATCATCATGATATGAAACAAGACATCTGCACAGAATTACAAACTGACACACCATTGAAACTGCCATATAAGGAGTGCCTTTTAGCAGTCTTAGAAAAAATAAAGTTTTTAGATTTAAACGTAAGGATCACAAAATAATAAACATGTCCATAAAATGGATTAAATCATTTTGCCACAATTTTTGAAAAAGCCTCTCTGTATTTAATATTAAAAATCAAAATTCATAAACAGATTAATAAAACCAGAACTGAAGCTATTTTTTACCAATACTAATCCTAACATTAAAGATATTGTTTTAATAAAACACCATGCCATGTTAATACTAGTTTAAATTTCTATTTACATATAATTTATGAATTAAATTTGTTTTGGTTTTATACATATATAAGGTAAATAAGTAGCCTTAAAAACCATATACATTTAGGCGTGCCTAGGTGGCTCAGTCAGTTAAGCATCTGACTCTTGATTTTTGGCTCAGGTCATGAACTCAGGATTGTGAGATCAAGCCCCACATCCAGCTCAGTGCTGGGCATGAAACCTGCTTAAGATTCTTTCTCTCCCTCCCTACCCCCCCACCAACAAGTTCTCTCACTCTCTCTCTATCTCAGAAAACAAAACAAACAAACCTCCCAATAAAACATATACATTTAAACTAACTCAAAATTTTAAAATACTGACCAGAGAGACACACAGCCAGCTTTGATGTCCAGAACAACCACTTAAAACCCAATAGATTCTAGGCCTTTCTCAGAATAGGACTTACCTTAATTCATTTGATTAATCACTCACATATTAAAGCACCAAGTGAAAGTATTCTGTAACCAGGTCTGCTCTAACTCTGATCTATCCATAATCTATACCAAAATGTTTTCCTCAATCAGATCCTCAGGTATGGACAAATATTTCTTAAGAATATCCAGAAAATAGCATAAATAGGCTAGGAATACATGTAAATGACAAAGATACGAAAGAATGTCCAATCTTACTAATAGTGAGAGAAAGTAAAAGTGTTTAGACTTCTAACATTATAGTTGACCCTTGAACAACAATAGGTTTGAACTGAGTGCCTCCCCTATACACAGAATATTTTTAAGTAAACATATCAGAAAACTTTTTGGAAATTTGTGACAATATGAAAAAACTTGCAAATAAACCAACTAGCCTAGAGATACCAAAAAAAATTAAGAAAAAGGTTTGTCATGAGTGCACAAAACACTATAAATACTAGTCCTATTTTATCACTACCATAAAATACATACAAACCTATTATAAAAAGTTATAATTAATCAAAACTTACACAAACATTTCACACTGTACATGGTGCCATTTGAAGTTAAGAGAAATGTAAATAAACACAAAGATGTAGAAATAAATCATAATTACATAAAATTAACTATAGTACATACATACTGTACTAATGTTATAATTTTGTAGCCACCTCTCATTGCTATTATCCACTTAAAAATCCATATGATGCTAATCATCTCTAGTACATTGTGTATCACAGTAAAAAGCGATCTCTTGTGGTTCTTGCATATTTTTCATCATGTTGTGTTCAATAACATAAATCTCCAACACCATGAGACCCATACACAATGTCACTAGTGATGCTAGAAATGCTCCCAAGAAGCAAAAAAAAAAAAAAAAAAAAAAAAAAAAGCCAGGACATTAGAAAGAAAAAGTTGAATGCTTGATATATACTATAGTTTGAGGTCTGTACCTGTAGTTGCCTTCCATTTCTGAATAAATGAATCCAGCATAAAGATCATTGTTAAAAATGAAAAGGAAATTTGTGAAGCTGTTGCTGCAGCTACACAAGCAAGAGCAAAGACTTGAACTTTCTGTGAAATACCTTTTTATCTTGTACTGACAATACAGCTTTTATGTGGGTACAAGGTTGTGTAAGAATGGCATACCTAAAGATTAGTATGATTTGAGAAAAAGCAAAGTCATTACAGCACATGACAACTTAAAGCAAAAAGAAGGTGAACGATACAAAGCTGAAGAATTTAATGCCAGCACAGGATGGTTTGATAGTTTTTAGAAAGAAATTTGGCTTAAAAAAGGTCAAGATAACAGGAGAAACAGCTTCTGCCCACCAAGAGGCAGCAAAAGAATTCCCAGATGCCATTATGAAAATCGCTGATGAGAAAGGTATCTGCCTGTACAGGTTTTTAAAGGCAGACAAAAGGGTCTTACTCTGAAAGAAATGGCCACAAAAGATGTAATAGTAAGGAAGAGGAGTGAGCACCAAAACTTAATGCAGGAAGGGATGGGCTAACAGTTGCTCTGTGCAAATGCAGTCAGGTGTATGACCAGGACTGTCATTATCTAAAAAGCTTCTAACCCCCAGCTTTGAAGGAAAAAGGTAACTAACAACCAGCAGCCAGTCTTTTGGTTGCAAAACAAGAAGGCCTGAACAAGAACCCTTTTTCTAGACTGGTTCCATTGATGCTTTGTCCCTCAAGTCAGGAAGCAACTTGCCAGAAAAGGACTGCATTTTAAAGTGCTTTTGATATCTGACAAAGCCCCTGACCACCTAGAACCTTGTGAGTTCAGTACCAAAGATATCAAAGTGCCCCAATACAATGCCTCTAACTCAACCTCTGAATCAAGAGGTCATAAGGACCTTTAAGATTCATTTTGTATGGTTCCCTGTGGAAAGGATTATGAATGCCATGGAACAGAACCTCAATAGAGAGAACATCATGAAAGTTTGGGAAGGATTACACCACTCAAGATACCATCGTTATAGAAAAAGCTGTGAAAGCCATCAACCCAAAAACAATAAATTCCTGCTGGAGGAAACCGTGTCAAGATGTTGTGTATGACTTCACAGGATTTACAACAGAGCCAGCCAAAGGAATAATGGAAGAGATTGTGGAAATGGCAAAGTAGGTAGGAAATTGAGGCTTTCAAGATATGGATCTTGGAGAAATTCAAGAGCTAACAGATACAATCCCTGAGAAATGAACAGAAGATGACTTGGAGACGAGAGCTTCTGAACCAATGCCAGACAATGAGAGAGAAGACATAGAAGTAGTAGTGCCAGAAAACAAACTGACATTGAACAACCTGGCAGAAGGATTCTGATTACTCAAGACTGTTTTGACTTCTTTTACAACATGGGCTATTCCATGACACAAGCGCTAAAAACTAAAGAAAACAGCAGAAGAATGACTGGTACTACTTAGAAACATTTTTTGAGAAATGAGAAAGCCAAGAAGTCAGATAGAAATGATGATGTATTTATGTGAAGTTACACCCAGTGTGCTTCTCTGTACTACCTCCCCAACCACTTCCTCCACCTCTTCCACCTCTACCACTTGTAGGAAAGCAAGACCAACCCCCCTCCTTTTTCTCCTCCTCCTTAGCCTTCAACATGAAGACAAGGATAAAGACCTCTCTGATGATCTACCTCCACTTAATGAACAGTAAATAATCATCATGTGATATAGTTAATAAACTTACCTGCTGTATACATGTGTGACCGCATGAAAATCTAGTAATTGTACGGCAAGAAATGCATGAGATATTTTTGTGCCATTATCATAACTACCTAAATATTCACATGCAGAACATCCTGTAAAAAACCTGTATGGTAGTGGATAGCCTATCTTCACACAGGCATAAAATGAGTAATATTAAATATCAAATCAATAATGTGTTAGTTTTTTCAGTTTTATAACTTTGGTTTCAAAGAATTACATTACCTTATAGTATACCCCTCTCTCTAGTAACTGAAAACTCTGTATCAGCTTATCATCCATCACACATAAGTGGTTTTTAAAAAAATGTAACACTGTTTCCAACAATGTATTATGAATATGAATGTAATACTATATGCCATTAAAGTGTTATAATGATTCATTCATTAATGCATAGGCTAGGCTACTGATGAGCAATCATATTATTGCTTCTTCATTATCAATGCACGAATCCTTATACCTGTAAATATATATGAATTTTCTTTTTCAAACTATCTTTTCATTTTTAGTATCTAGCGTTAGTTACATGTATAACAATTACAGTGTTTTGTATTATTTAGGAAAATATTGATACAGATACAGACAGTTCATCTTGTACACAGATGATATAAACTTAGGTATTGACAAATACAATACAGTATTGTATTTTCTGTTGTGATTTTCTTAGTGTTTTTTCTCTAGCTTACTTTATTGTAAAAGTATAGTACATAATAGATATAAGATATGCATTAATCAACTGTTTATGTTATCTGTAAGGATTCCCAATCAATAGCAGGCTATTAGTAGTTAAGTTTTCGAAGAGTCAAAAGATTCATACACATCTGACTGCACAGCGGGCTGGCACCCCTAATTCCTGCACTGTTTAAAGGTCAACTATACTTCTTTTTTTTAAAAGATCCAATTTATACTATACGCTTAGGACACTAAAGATAATTAACAAATATCATGAATAAAATAATACTCTAATCTTTAATTTAGATTGAATTAATTCATTCTGAAAATGACATGTTTTGTCTCTACTCAAGTCAATCCAGATCACAAAGCAGTTAAGAACTATAAGTGAACTATGCTTAGCAGGAAAAATAAGAAAAATTTTCTTACACAGTATTTATATGACTATGCTACTGAAATGGGAACTACTCAATTTCTAGAGACATGCTATGGACTTTAAAATATTAAAATAAGTCTGAGTGGCTTATAACAATACAGTCTCACCTAGGTCCTATCATATTAAAGCAACTGAATGACTGACTGTAAAATCAGTTTTCTCTAGAACAAAGACAGAAGCACTTCTGTAAGAATAGCAAAGATACCAAGACACTACACTAGAACTTCTCTTTGGAAAACAGTATATTTTTTAACACCAATTTCAATTCTTTTATATAGAAATACTGAATGCCTAGGGATAACTTATTTAAAAACAAAAATTTAAAAACTATTTAAAAACTATTTAAAAACTAGTAATTAAAAACTAGTAATTCTCTGGAAAATACAAGAAGATCAGCATCAAGTGAAGAGGTAACCTATTACATTTTCTTTTTGAAGCTTTTTTTTTTTTTAAGTTGGAAGCAAAGATGCATAAATATCAAGTCTTCCACAATATATTATATATCTATAACTGCACTTAGAAGAATAACAACTAATCTTACTGAATTTTTTAAATGACAACTCTAAGCCAGAAGAAAATAAAAATAACAAAGCAGATTTACTTTTACATAAAAAAGCTGAATATGACACAAATCATAAATATAAACTGCAGTATTTCTCAAAATGCAGATTATCAGTGGATTGAGAACCAACTGTTTTACAAAAAAAAAAAAAAACACAGAACAAAACAAAATATCAAAGCATATTTACCCTTGTATGCCAGAAGATGCACATATCTCACATTTCAAATGTTGAAATGTTAACAAGTACAAAGTACTTCTGCACAAAGTTCAGAACAGTGGCCCTCAACTGCCCCAATTCTACTATCAGTAGAAATCAATGTATGACTGAATTAAATAAATCCAGAGAACACCTCTTTTCCTTAACCCTTACAGGTAATCAGTTTGTAAAACTATTTAGTCCATTTTGTAAATACTAACTGTATTAGATCTCTCCTCTCCACGCCCACCATCACAGATCACATCTTTGGCTGGACTGCTCCAAGAATCTCCCTCTGAAGTAATACCACCCAAGTCATCCTCAACCCCTACTACCAGTTACCTTTTGACATTCAAATATATATACATCATTCTCCTGTTCATATAAATTTATAGGTTCCTTCCTGCATTTTAAATAAAACTCAAACTACTTAAATTTGCCAAAGTTCTTCACCAATTGACAGCCCACCTTCTATTTCCTCCAACTCCAGCCTCACCCATTCCAGCTCCCCTATAAACACTCTCCAGACATACATACCTAATCACTGCCTCCCAACAGATTAGGTCCTTTAATGACTCCAAATTATTTTCCTTCTCTACCTTCTTTAAAGGTCTCAGTTCGGAATTAACTTGCTCTAAATGTCTTCTTTGTGTTCTCCCAATATATCATTAAAAATTCCAATAACAGCATATTCTAAACTATATTAACCCCTTTGTGTATGACTTTCTTCTTCACCACATTAAGAACAGTAAAAGACAACTTTTTTTTTCTTTTTAAGTCTCTAGCACAGAGCTGCAGAGTCAGGCAGGGTCTCAATAAATGCAGTCATTATTGCCACTACTAGCCAATAAATGTTCATGGTATAAAATTAAAATTCTGGAAACCTTATAATTAGATCTAAAAAATATTTTTCCTGCGATGCCTGGGTGGCTCAGTTGATTAACATCTGCCCTCAGCTCAGGTCATGATCCCAGGGTCCTGGGATCAAGTCCTACATTGGGCTCCCTGCTCAGCAGAGCATCTGCTTCTCTCTCTGTCTGCTGCTCTCCCTGCTTGTGTGCTTTCGCTCTCTTTCTCTCTGACAAATGAAATCTTTAAGAAAAAAATACATACACACACACACATACACATATATTTCCTTTCAGAATTATAATTAAACAGGGTTGGTGGGGGGGTCTGTTTAATTTAAAATCCAAGAGATTTTTAACTATGCCTTGAGCCGGTCTGCAATTAAGTACCTATTTAAAGATCAGTAAACACTTTCCAAAGCAGCTAAAAAATAATTATTATAAATGGTTTGGGGGGATGATGGCCAAAATTCCTAATAAATATGAGAAAACAATCTCCTATAGGAACAAAAAAAAAAGTTACAAAAAATTAAAAGGAACATAAAAACATAAAAAAGCATTCACATTACTAGTAACCACACACACACAGGAGAGAGAGAAAATCTCAACCGACACTGGAGATTATCTAGCTAAAATGAAAGAAACAATACTGCAATATTTGTTCCTCATTGCCATCATCCAGTCCATTTCAGTACTGATTATTTCTAGGGTAAGTGAATCTAATTGTCTTGGTTTTTTATTCTTCTATTATAGAATTTCTAATATTCCTTAGTGGTAAAGAATGGACCGTGAAACCAGGTTGCCTGGACACAAGCTCTATCCAACCTCTTATTAGCAGTGAGCCCTGGAGTAAATCACTTATCTAAACTGTAGCTCATAAATAAAATCTTTTAAGAAAGGGGGGGGGCGCACCTGGGTGACTCAGTGGGTTAAGCCTCTGCCTTCAGCTCAGGTCATGGTCTCAGGGTCCTGGGATCGAGCCCGGAATCGGGCTCTCTGCTCAGCAGGAAGCCTGCTTCCCCCTCTCTCTCTGCCTGCCTCTCTGCCTACTTGTGATCTCTCTCTCTCTCTGTCAAATAAATAAAATCTTTAAAAATAAATAAATAAATAAACTGTAGCTCAATTTCTTCACACGTAAAAAGAGAGAACAAATTAGAGTACCTATCGGGACGCCTGGGTGGCTCAGTTGGTTAAGCAGCTGCCTTCGGCTCAGGTCATGATCCCAGCGTCCTGGGATCGAGTCCCACATCGGGCTCCTTGCTCGTCAGGAAGCCTGCTTCTCCCTCTGCCTCTGCCTGCCATTCTGTCTGCCTGTGCTCGCTCTCTCTCCCTCTCTCTCTCTGACACATAAATAAATAAAATAAAATCTTTAAAAAAAAAAATTAGAGTACCTATCTTATAGCATTATGATAATTAAATAAATATGAAGAGATTTATTATTTAATTCAAATTCAATTAACATATAATGTATTATTGGGTTCAGAGAGGTAGAAGTCAGTAATTCATCAGTCTTACTTAATACCCAGTCCTCATTACATCACATGCCCTGCTTAGTCACCCAGTTATCCATCCCCCCCACCTCCCACCCCTCCAGCAACCCTCAATTTGTTTCCTATGATTAAGGGTCTCTTATGGTTTGTCTCCCTCTCCGATTTTATCTTGTTTTATTTTTTTCCTCTCATACCCTAAGATCCTCTATTTTGTCTTAGATTCCACATGAGTGAGATCATTTAATTATCTTTTTCTGACTGACTTATTTCACTTAGCATAATACCCTCTAATTCCAACCACATCACTGCAAAAGGTAAGAGTTCATTTTTTGATGGCTGAGTAGTGTTACACTGTATGTGTATGTATATGTGTGTGTATGTACATATATATTTTTATATATGTGTTTATGTATGTATATATATGCATACCATATATATGGTGTATATATGTGTGTGTATGTATATATACATACATACATATATGATATATATATATACCACATCTTCTTTATTCATCTGTCAGTGGATATCTGCACTCTCTCCATCTCGCTATTGTGGACATTGCTACTATAAACACTGGAGTGCAGGTGCCCCTTCGAATGATTACATCTGTATCTTTGGGGTAAATACTCAGTAGGGCACTGGGTCATAGGATAGTTCTATTTTCAACTTTTTGAGGAACCTCCATACTGTCTTCCAGAGTGGCTGTACCAGCTTGCATTCCCACCAACAGTGTAGGAGGGTCCCCCTTTCTCCACATCCTCACTAACATCTGTCATTTCCTGACTTGTTAATTTTAGCCATTCTGACTGGTATGAGGTAGTATTTCATTGTGGTTTTGATTTGTATTTCTCTGATGCTGGGTGATGTTGAGCATTTTTTCATGTGTCTGTTGGCCATTTGGGTATCTTCTTTGCAGAAAACGTCTGGTCATGTCTTCTGTCCATTTCTTGATCAGATTATCTATTCCTTAGGTGTTGAGTTTTATAAGTTCTTTATAGATTCTACAAACTAGCCTTTTATCTGATAAGACCTTTGTTAAGTATCTTCTCCCATTCTGCTGATTGTCTTTTGATTTTGTGGACTGTTTTCCTTTCCTTTCCTGTGCAAAAGCTTTCTATCTTGATGAAGTCTCAATAGTTTCTTTTTGCCTTTGTTCCCCTTGCATTTAGAGACCTGTCTAGCAAGAAGTGGCTGTGGCCAAGGTCACAGAGGTTGCTGCTTGTTTCTCCTCTAGGATTTTGATGGATTCCTGTCTCACATTTAGGTCTTTCATCCATTTTGAGTCTATTTTTGTATATGGTTTAAGAAAATGGTCCAGTTTCATTTTTCTGCATGTGGCTGCCCAATATACCCAGCACCATTTATTGAAGAGACTGTCTTTTTTCCATTGGATAATCTTTTTTTTTAATATTTTATTTATTTATTTGACAGAGAGAGAGATCACAAGTAGACAGAGAGGCAGGCAGAGAGAGAGAGAGAGAGAGGGAAGCAGGCTCCCTGCTGAGCAGAGAGCCCGATGCGGGACTCGATCCCAGGACCCTGAGATCATGACCTGAGCCGAAGGCAGCGGCTTAACCCACTGAGCCACCCAGGTGCCCCTCCATTGGATATTCTTTCCTGATTTGTTGAAGATTAGTTGACCATAGAGTTGAGGGTCCATTTCCCGGCTCTCTCTTCTGTTGCATTGATCTCTGCATCTGTTTTGGTGCCAGTACCATACTGTCTTGATGATTACAGCTTTGTGATAGAGCTTGAAGTCTGGAATTGTGATGCCAACTTTTCCTTCCATTTCTATTTTTTTGGAACAGTTTCAGGAGAACAGATATTAATTCTTCTTTAAATGTTTGGTACAATTCTCCTGGGAAGCCGTCTGGCGCAGAGCACTTTTTGTTGGGAGATTTTTGATGACTGCTTCAATCTCCTTACTGGTTATGGGTCTTTTCAGGTTTTCTATTTCTTCCTGGTTCAGTTTCGGTAGTTTTATGTCTCTAGGAATGTATCCATTTCTTCCAGATTGCCTAATTTGTTGGCACATAGTTGCTCATAATATGTTCTTATAATTGTATTTCTTTGGCGTTGGTTGTAATCTCTCCTCCTTCATTTATGATTTTATCTATTTGGTATCTATATCTTTCCTTTTGGTTAGTCTGGCCCAAGGTTTGTCGATCTTATTAATTCTTTCAAAGAACCAGCTCCTAGTTTCGTTGATCTCTTCTACTGTTCTTTTGGTTTCTGTTTCATTGATTTCTGCTCTATCTTTATTTTTCTCTTCTCCTGCCGGGAAGAGGAGGCTGTATTTGCTGTTCTTTCTCCAGCTCCTTTACGTGTAAGGTTAGGTTGTGTATCTGAGACCTTTCTTATTTCTTGAGAAAGGCTTGTATTGCTATACACTTTCCTCTTAGGACCACCTTTGCTGCATTCCAAAGGTTTTGAACAGTTGTGTTTTCATTTTGTTTCCATGAATTTTTTAAATTCTTCTTTTATTTGCTGGTTGACCCATTCATTCTTTAGTATGATGCTCTTTAGTCTCCATATATTTGAGTTCTTTCCAAATTTCCTCTTCTGATTGAGTTCTAGGTTTCAAAGCACTGCAGTTTGAAAATATGCAGGGAATGATACAAAATTTTGTTGCCAGTTGAGACCTGATTTGTGACCCAATATGTTATCTATTCTAGAGAATATTCCATGTCCACTCAAGAAGAATGCATTTTCTGTTGCTTTAGGATGGAGTGTTCTGAATGTATCTGTAAAGTCCATGTGGTCCAGTGTGTCATTCAAAGCTGTTTCCTTGATCCTCTGCTTAGATGATCTGTCCATTGCAGTGAGGGGGGTGCTAAAGTCCCCTACAATTACTGTATTATTATCGATGTGTTTCTTTAGTTTTGTTATTAATTTGTTTCTATAACTGGCTGCTCCCATATTAGGGGCATAAATATTTACAACTGTTAGATCTTCTTGTTGGATAGACCCTTTAGTTATGATATAATGTCCTTCCTCATCTCTTATTACAGTCGTTGGTTTTAAAATCTAATTTGTGGGGTGCCTGGGTGGCTCAGTGGGTTAAAGCCTCTGACTTCAGCCCAAGTCATGATCCCAGGGTCCTGGGATCGAGCCCCACCTGGGGCTCTCTGCTCAGCCGGGAGCCTGCTTCCCCCCCCTCTCTCCCTACCTCTCTGTGTACTTGTGATCTCTCTCTGTCAAATAAATAAATAAAATCTTAAAAAAAAATAAAATAAAATCTAATTTGTATGCCTATGACCCAGCAATTGCACTACTGGGTATTTACCCTAAAGATACAAACGTAGTGATCCGAAGGGGCACATGCACCCGAATGTTTACAGCAGCAATGTCTACAATAGCCAAACTATGGAAAGAACCTAGATGTCCATCAACAGATGAATGGATAAAGAAGATGTGGTATATATACACAATGGGATACTATGCAGCCATCAAAAGAAATGAAATCTTGCCATTTGCAATGACGTGGATAGAACTAGAGGGTATCATGCTTAGCGAAATAAGTCAATCGGAGAAAGACAATTATTATATGATCTCCCTGATATGAGGGAGAGGAGATGCAACATGGGGGGTTAAGGGGGTAGGAGAAGAGTAAATGAAACAAGATGGGATTGGGAGGGAGACAAACCATAAGTGACTCTTAATCTCACAAAACAAACTGAGGGTTGCTGGGGGGAGGAGGGTTGGAAGGGGGGGTGGGGTTATGGACATTGGGGAGGGTATGTGCTATGGTGAGTGCTGTGAAATGTGTAAACCTGGCAATTCACAGACATGTACCCCTGGGGATAAAAATATATGTTTAAATAAATAAATAAATAAATAAAAACATAATAAAAAAATCTAATTTGTATGATACAAGGATTGCCACCCCAGCTTTATTTTCATGTCCACTAGCATGATGTATGGTTCCCCCCCCCCCACCAATTTTAAATCTAGAAGTGTCTTTAGGTCAAAAATAAGTCTCTTGCAGACAGCTTATCAGTGGGCTTTGCTTTTGGGTGGGGGCCTGCTTTTTTTATCCAATTTGATACACTGTGTCTTTTGATTGGGGGCACTTAGCCCATTTACATTCAGAGTAAGTACTGAAAGATATGAATTTAGTGCCATTAAACCTATAAAGTCACCATTTCTGTAAACTGTCTCTGTTCCTTTCTGGTCTATTTAACTTCTGGGCTCCCTCTTTGCTTAAAGGACCCTTTTTAATATTCCTTGTAGGGCTAGTTTGGTGTTCACAAGTTCTTTTAGTTTCTGTTTGTCCTGGAAGCTTTTTATCTCTCCTTCTATTTTGAATGACAGCCTTTTATTTTGGTAAAGTATTCTAGGCTGCAAATGTTTCTCATTTAGTACCTGAATATATCATGCCAGGCCTTTCTGGCCTGCCAGGTCTCTGTGGATAGGTATGCTCCAAGTCTAATGTTTCTACCCTTGTAGGTTATGGACCTTTGTCCCAACAACAACCACAGAGAAATATACACTAGAGAAATCAGGAACACTGAAAAAAAAAATTAAATTTTAAAAAAATCAAGTAAGACCCAAAACTGGGGGAAAAAATTTTTTTTAAGAAGAAAGAATGTAATCAGACAGGGGGCTAGAACAGACCAATACACTGGATCCTGTGTGTATTTGGTCTCTTTGTCAGAAAACTAGATCCCAAAACTGTAAAGAAAGAAGTTATATATGTAAAAAATCAAATACAATGAAAGGACAGAATATAACTGTAAAAATGAAAATTAAAAGGGAAAAAAGTGGGGGGGGGGGGATAAACAGACAAGTGAACAGAAAAGAGCAACACACTATATCCTGAGTGTATTTTGGTTGGTTTGTTACAAAACACTACATCTCAAAATTGTAATAGATATATGTATGTGTGTATATGTGTATATATATACATATATACACACAAACAAAATACATTGAAATAATGTAATGGTAAAGATAAAAATTTTTAAAAAAAGACTTTAACAGAACCAAAAAAAAAAAAATGGAAGAAAAAGAGAGACAGGAGAGAGAGAGAGACAATATGATCAGACAGGTGAAGAGAATAGAGCCATACACTAGATTCTGATGTATTTTGGTCTGTTAGAAGAAACTGCATCCCAGAATGGTAAAGAAAGAAAAATATATATACAAAAATAAAATTAAATACAATGAAAGGTTAGAATGTAACTGTAAAACTGAAAATAAAAAAAGATTTTTTAAAAAGTTGAGAAGAAATTGGTTGAAAAGGAAAGAGAAAAAAATTAAAAGACTTAAGAATTATGGGGAAAAAGACATGAATTCTGTATGCCATATGCCCCTAGTGTTGGAGTTCTGCAGTTCTCAACGATCGGTAAAGTTGGTCTTGCCTGGATGTTCTTGCTGATCTTCTGGGGGAGGGGCCTGTTACCCTGATTCTCAGATGTCTTTGACCTGAGCAGAATCACACTGCCCTTGCCAAGGAGGCCAGGCTAAGTAATCTGCTCTGGATTGGATTGCTTTATGTGGCTTTTGTTGCCTAAAGGCTTTCCCTACTGCTTTAGAGGACGAGACTGAAATGGTGGTCTCTCTATCTCAAGCCTCGGAGCCAAAAGTTTGGGCCTGACTCCTTAGCGCACCCTTAGGGAAAAGCAGTCAATCACTCTGGTCCTCCCTGGTCTTGGTCGCCACTCCCTGCTCATCCAGCCTGTGACCAAGCATTTCCATCTCAGACAGGCAACCCCACTTTGAGTTTCTAAACCTAGCAGGCTCTTGCGGCTCTCACCTGCATCACTCCTCCCAGGGGTCTCCACCAGTTCTGCCAGTTCTGCCGCTTGTTGGGCCCCTGCTCAGAAAGCAGTTGCCCCACCAGGCCACAGTTCAGTTTATGGCAACGCTGAGCTAAGAACCCACTCCTGGGCTCACTGAGAGCAGCCAGCTTCCCCACTCCAATGCCTGCAAACTCTGACGCACTCAGGTACCCCTCTGCCTTGTCTTCCTGTAACCCCAGGGACACCGAGATCACACTGTCTCTCACCTAGGATTCTGCCCTGCTTCACCATCTGAGCTCCTTTCAGGCAGGGATGTCCCTCACCATAGCAGACTTCTAAAAGTTCTGATTTTGCGGGGCACCTGAGTGGCTCAGTTGTTTAAGTGTCTGCCTTCGGCTCAGGTCATGATCCCAGGGTCCTGGGATTGAGCCCTGCATCAGGCTCCCTGCTCGGTGGGGAGCTTGCTACTCCCTCTCCCTCTGCCTGCTGCTCTGCCTACTTGTGCTCTCTTTCAATCTCTCTGTCCAAAAAAAAAAAAAAAAAAAAAAAGGATTCTTAAATAAAGAAATAAAAATAAAAGTTCTGATTTTGCATTCTGCTGCTGTATCACTTTCTGATACCCAGCTTACAGAGGGCCCCCTCCCCTCACAGTGTGTCTTCCCATTTATCAGCTCAGATTCACTTCTCCATCCCTCCTACCTTACAGAAAGCAGTCACTTTTCTATTTGAAGAGTTGCAGCTATTCTTTTCTTAGACTCTGGTTGAGTTCACAGGTGTTCAGAATGATTTGATAGCTATCTAGCTGAACTCCTGAGAGCAGACAAGACTAAGGTCTCCTACTCCTCTGCCATCTTGGTGAAAAATCATGAAGAAATATACCTTTAAAAGTGCCAGGCATAAAGGGGCTCTTTGTTGGCACAGCTGTTAAGTAGCCCTAGCTCTTTGTTTCAGCTCAGGACCTGTGCATCACAGGCTCCGTGCTCAGTGCAGACTCTGCTTGGGATTCTCTCTCCCTATCCCTCTGCCCCTACCACTCACGCTCACTGTCTCTCTCACATACAAATCTTTAATAAGTAAAAATTTTTAAAAGTGCCAGGCATAAAAACAAACACATTAATCAATGGAACAGAATAAAGGGCCCAGAAATAAACCCATGCATATATGGTGTATTATTTACTACAAAATAGTCAAGAATATACAATGGGGAAAGGATAGTCTCTTCAATAAATGGTGTTGGGAAAACTGGACAGTCACATGCAAAAGAATGAAACCGGACCCCTATCTTAATACCATACACAAAAATCAACTCAAAATGAGTTAAAAGCTTGCACATAAGGCCTGAAACCATAAAACTCCTGAAAGAAAACATAGAGGGTAAGCTCCTTGACATCAGTCTTGGCAATAATTTTTTTGGACTTGCCACCAAAAGCAAAGGCAACAAAAGCAAAAATAAACAAGCAAAACCGCATCAAACTAAAAAGCTTCTGTACAGCAAAGGAAACCATCAACAAAATGAAAAGGCAACCTATGGAATATAAAAAAGTATTTCCAAATCATGTACCTAATAAGTGTTTGTTTTTTAAAGTAGGCTCCACACCCACCAGAGCCCAACAGGGGATTTGACCTCAAGCCCTTGAAATGGAAACCTGAGCTGAGATCAAAGTTGGACACCTAACCGACTGAGCCACCCAGATGCCCCTGTGAAAAGGATTTAATATCCAAAATATATAAGAAACTCATACAACTGAACAGCCATATATAAAATACACACACACACACACACACATATGCAGGGGTGTGTGTGTATATATAGATACATATATACATATGTACATATATATACATATATACACATATATACATATATACATATATATACATATATACACATATATACATATATACATATATATACATA
>NW_019154101.1:13995446-14068446 GCF_002288905.1 Enhydra lutris kenyoni
CACATATATACATGTATATACATGTATACATATATACATATATATATCACAGATTTTAAAATGGGCAGAGGACCTGAATAGGTATTTTTCCAAAAAGGATATACAAATAGCCAAAATCTAAACCACCATGAGATACCACCTCACACCAGTTAGAATGGCCATTATCAAAGAGCCACAAAATAACAAATACTGGCAAGGATGTGGAGAAAAGGAACTATTGGTGGGAATGTAAATAAAAACTGAATTTTAAATAATCAAAAACTATTAGTCTTTGCTTTCTAAACATAAAAAAATAGAGAAGTTCATTCATCAACTACTTTAAATAATTTTAGACACATTACCAATAAAGGTATAAGACTATATTCTTCAGATATGATTCTGAATTTCCTTATTTACAATTCTGTCTTAACAAGGAAGACCTTTCATTGGTTTAGGTTGAGGTTAAGATTACTTCAATTAAGAACAATGATCAGATAAATAAGTGGTTTGCCTTTCACAGAAAAAGTATGAATTCAAACCAATAAATATTTGCCAAGTACTCCTTATATATGTGTAAAAAGGTAGAGTCCTATCTTCTGGTTACTTGAAATGCTGCATTCAGAAAAAGTACATTGGTAGCCATTTAGAAAGAGGGCCACATTTAATTTAATCTCTCATAACCTTCCGTTCTGTTTATAAACTAGTAAAAATGAGAGGTTTTTAATAAAACCACTGCAAATATGGAGAAAGTATACCAAATGGTATTCCCCTTTGTCTTTGAAGGTTCCCCTTTGTCTTTGAATATAACTATTTCAAAGTACCACTAGAAAAAATATTCTACATGGTAGCAAATTATGCCAAAACTCAGAAGGATCAACAGCACGTAGGAGAAAATAAAAATCCCAATCAAAAGATGTTTTCCTAAACAAAGAAGTAGTTAAGCCTAACAAATGCTACTTTTATTTATGTGACCATTGGCCTGCAAAGGAAGCTAAGCTAATTATTTCTATTAGCCTTTTGTTTACTCATGCCTAAGTGCCACACATATTTAAATGCCAAAACTAAAACAAAACATTAGTTCTAGGGGGTGCCTGGTGGCTCAGTCAGTTAAGCATCTGACTCTTGTTCTCAGCTCAGATCTTGATATCAGGGTGATGAGTTCAAGTTCCAACACATTTCAAAATAAAGTTTTGAGAAAATTAACTATCTCCCCAAAATTAAAGAACTTAATTTCTGGTCAAGCTTTTCAGTACATTACTCTTCAAATGGGATGCAATGCTCAATACTACTGAGAAAGCTTCTCAAAAGCTTCTGCAATGTCATGGCAAGGCAATATATATTTCTTAGGGTTAATAAACACACATCTGCCTCTACAAGAGCAATACAACAACCTTGTAGAAAACTTTGAATTTTACATGGTATATAGTCCAAATTTTTCATCCCATTCTCTTCCAGAGGATAACTAAAAACTATAGTTCATCTCTAACTGAATTTTAGTACTGCAAAGTAGCATCAATAAAGCAATCAGATTTATTTACTAGACATCTACCATATAGAAAAGGCATGAAACAAAGCTCTTGATCTTAAACTCATTCTTTATAGTTCATAATCTAATCAATGACTTGAATTAATTTAGTACTATGTAATGAAATCTTAAAACCACTTATGACACCAGAAGATAAAAATAGAGGCAGAGTCACTATTTTGAGGCAGATTCTCAGGCCAAAGAATAAAATAAAACTAATTACCGAAGTCTAGGTTCCCTGACTGAGAAAATCTATTCTGATGGGAAAAACACTTACACCATTTTAGATGCCCTGGGCAAAGGGTCAGCCACTGTTCAGTGTAAGGCATTCCAGGAGACACTTCCCCTAGTTTTAACACTGAGCATCCCAGGCAAACCTAGTTGGTCACCCTAACTTGAGAAGTAGTAAGGAGAAAGCAATTTAAACTTCCATTTAGGACATATGTATTAATCTCTATGCAATAAAGAGTTGAGTAGATTCAAGAATCTCCAATTCCCACCAGCTTTAAATTTTTAAGTCTCTCACTGAAACTGGCCAGTGACATTGATCCATTCTCTTCTGACTCATTTTACATGGCCCCTTAGAACCCTAAGACTTTAGTGATCATTCCTTCCTTCAGCCTCCTTTCTTCTAGAACATCACACTCTGGTTTTACTCTGAACTCACTGGCTCTTCTGTTTCTTTGGATTGTTCCTCTTCCTCTACCTGACAGAAAACATTAAATGTCCCAGAGTTTGATCCTCTACTGTCTTCTCTATACTCTCTGTGACCACCTATAAACACCATTTACACTCATATCTCTAAAAATTCATATCTCCACCTCTCCCATCTCCCCAGTGAGCTCCAGGCTGAATATCAGACCTGAACTTCTAAAAAAACATCTCAAATTTCACATGGCCAAAACAGAACTCAATTCTACGTGCCTTCCTCACTCTTCCCTACGTCAGGAAACGGCACTACCATCCACTACAATTACTGAAGCCAAAACTAAGACATCGTCTTTGATTTCTCTTTCCCTCCTTTTCTACCTGCAAACCATCAGTAAATCCTGTCAGCTTTCTCAAACATATTCCAAACCCATTCTTTTCTCTCCAAATCCGATTTTACCACTATGATCAAAGCCATCATCTGTCACCTAATTACTACAATAACCTATTAACTGGCTTCCCTACTGCTCTTTTTTCCCACACCCCTCCACAATTTCTTCCCCTCACAAAACAGCCAGGAGTGATCTTAAACCCCAAGAACAGAGAATGTCTACTTTGTTTCCCCAATACACAGAACAGTGTCAGCCTCATAGTGGACACTCCCTGGTGAATGAACGAACAGTCAGCCGTCTCTCCTCCCCTTTCATACCTAGCTTCCCCCCACACAGAATAGAATCCAAACTTCTTACTATGCCTTACATCATCAGGCCTCCTTCACCTCACATCCCTGCTCTCTATGCTCCAGATTTCACTGGCTCTTGATATTCCTCAAACTCCTCATTTTTACCATAGAGATGTTTCTGTACCCTCCACCTGAACACTCCTGCATTCATGGCTGGTTCCTTCTCATTGTTCTGGCCTCAGCTCAAAATCACCTCCTCGGAAAGGCCTTCCCTGACCAGCCTATCCAAAGTAGATCTATCCATCTTCTGCCACCTCACCCAGTTTCCTTTTTTTCACAGTACTTACCAGGTAAATTCTCTTGTTGTTAGTTTACTTACAGACAGCTTCCTCCTCACTAGAATATAAACTCCCTTAGAGCTGGGACCTTATCTTTCTTGTTCAGTGATGTATCCCTAGAGACTAGTACAATGCCTACTACATAATATTTATTGAAAGAATGACTGACAAACATTTACCAAGTACTTATTATGTGCCAACTGCTATGCTAGGTAATAACAATGGATTTTTTTAATTAAACAAAAATAGGAAGTGGAAATAAAATATTAGTATGAGGAGAAATTTGATGTTCATTTTATGTTGACCATTCCTGCACTTAAAATGAAAGATCTTCTATGATAAATTCTACTTTTCAAAATATTATTTTGGCAGTATAAAATATGAATACCCTTAAAGTATTAGTAATAATTACTATCTCACTGCAGCTTTGGAAGTTACCTAGATGATGACAATATTCATTTTTAATGTACATTTTATACATTAGTTCCTACTAATTAAGCCATGATTCAATAAAATACTATCTAGGACTCTTCATGTCTTCAAAATACACATACAAACATTTCATCCAATCAGAAAAACCATGAGTCTGTAAAACCTTTCTGTTCTCAACATACAGAAATATTCACAACATGACAATAGTGGTTGTCAACTCACCATTTATTGTCTGGCCTCAGATTAATTAACCAGCTTCATTCAAGCCAAGAAGTGATCAAATTCCAATTACTAATCAAGTTCATTTCACAAAAGTCATCACTAAAGTTGAGATTCACCCCTCACCTCCCAATGCCTATTATAACAGAACATGTCCAACTGAGTTTAGGTGGAAGAGTTACGTTTCATTGTTACCACAGTACTTTTAGATCCATCTAATTCAGAACCACAGCAGAAAACCTTAGTATCTGATGTAATCATACCAGTTGCCACCACTATCACTGTGACATCACTGAACACCTTATGGCAAAGCATCACCTAGGAAGAGGTAGATTTCAAGCTCAAGGCACTAAACAAATGACATTTCTTCGGATCTTATGTTTTCTATAATGTCATATTTTAGCACACTTTAAAACTATCATATCCTGGGGCGCCTGGGTGGCTCAGTGGGTTAAAGCCTCTGCCTTCGGCTCAGGTCATGATCCCAGGGTCCTGGGATCGAGCCCCGCATCGGGCTCTCTGCTCAGCAGGGAGCCTGCTTCCTCCTCTCTCTCTGCCTGCCTCTCTGCCTGCTTGTGATCTCTCTCTGTCAAATAAATAAATAAAAATCTTTAAAAAAAAAAACAAAAAAAAAAAACTATCATATCCTACCCCAAAATGTTGTAAGGGTTGAATATACTAATATTTTTAAAGTATGATTTATAAAATGAATCAAATTCAGTATAACTAGGTATAAGTACTCAAAATATTACACTAGATTTTTAAAACATGAGGGAAATAGAGGCACTTGGGTGGCAGTTAAGCATCCTAACGCTTGATTTCGGCTCAGGTCATGGTCATGATCTCAGGGATGTGAGATCAAGCCCCAGCGTTAGGCTCTGCACTGGGCATAAAGCCTTCTTAAGATTCCCTCTCTTCTCTTCCCTCTGCCCCTCCCTCTCTAAAAAACAAAACAAAACAAAAAAACCTAAGGGAAATATACCCATCCTTCAACCAACTTTAAAACTATTATACAGTTTAAATAGTAGGGTATTCTTAAATGTACTCAACCAAAAACATAAAAGACATACCACTTGTTCTATTTAACCAACTGAGCCACCCAGGCGCCCCCCCCCCTTGTTCTATTTAAAATTAACTTTCTAACCCTACTTGTCAATAGAAAAAGAGGTGGGGGCAGGGGACTTTTGTTTTTTTCTTTGTATCGAAATATAAGAACATATTAATCTTATTTACATTTATATACAGTTACTCTATAAAGTTGAAAAACTATAGGTACCAAAACAAAATTAAATCCTAAAGAAAAGGCCAAAAGTTCAGGATTTTCCAACTCACACTTGTTATTACTATTTGTTTTTACTGCCATTACTTAAAAAAAGTTCCCTTCAGTATTTTCAGCTGATTCTATGTTACCCTTCATTTTCTCCTTAGTCTGGTTAGATATTTGCATAAACAAATTCTATTTAGGATACCCGTAATTAACCCACATATTGAAATAAACTCATTTCAATAGCAGCAATTATTTACTTACCCCTGGTCTTTGCATTGGCCCTCAGGACCAAAACGATTGCTGACAAAATCAATCAGAAGACAGCCCTTTGTTTTCAGGAAAGTCCTAAAATCACTCAACTTAGTCAAAAGATATACTGGACATTATTTCAAAAATATAAATTTTCTTCAAATTCTCAAAAAGGAAAAGAAATCCCTGCATAAATCAACTCAGAGGTCATTATCTTGACCTTCACCATCTGCTCATTTGTAGAAAAAACTACACTTAAGTTTTTCATCTATGGTATAACTTCATAAAACTAACTAAAAAATAATTTTAAATACTTATTTGCTCATGGGGCACCTGGGTGACCCAGTTGGTTAAGAGTCTGCCTTCAGCTTGGATCATGGTCCTGGTTTTGGGCTGCATTGGGCTCCCTGCTCAGTGGAGATGCTGCTTTTCCCTCTCCTCCCCCTCATGCTCTCTCTCACTATCTCATCTCTCTCTCTCAAATAAGTAAAATCTTTAAAAAATAAAAAACTTATTTGCTCAATAAAGAAGCATAACAAAAATTTTATCATTATTACTGTAAAAGTAATCAACTCTCAGCTTATAAGCTGAAAAAAAAAAATTTTTGGAAAGGCATGTCCTGACATACCAATGGTTTATCACTACCAAAAAAAAAAAAAAAAAAAAAAAAAAAAATTAAAAAAAAAAAAAATTTTATAAAAAAAAAAAAAAAAAAAAAAAAAAAAAAAAAAAAATTAGATAAAATATATGCTTTGTAAAGATATCCTGTCCAAATTACTTCATCTTGGGTACTGCTTATAAAGTATCTCCTTCCACTATGTTCTCTGCTACAGGGAAGGTCTAAAGGCTGCAATACAACCTCAAAGTCCTTCCTTCAGTTACTTAACTTCTAAGCACTAGGATGTTTTCTTCCTCATGGAAAAATGGATACAATGCTTGGGTGATATTACACCTCCAAACATATTATTACAAATCTATTTAAAGAGGTTAGGTTACAAAGACATTACAGATGGCTTCTGACATGTAAATTGAAAGCACTCCATCCAACCCCTAGGGATAATGAACTGTCTTCTCACTTACTGGAGTTACTTTGATTGCAGAATTTCCAAATATTCAGTAAGCATCAGAAACCTCTTAATTGCAGTCTCCCCTTTTTCCGACAAGTAATATACATCTTAGAGAAAATAATTCCTACTCACGTTTTTCTTACTAAATGCATGCCTATTAAATTCCATTACTTATTAAAGTGTTGCAAGACCAGATTTAAGAGAATGATTTTAAATCTAACCCTGGATTTTAAAATTTATATATTTCTCCATCTAAAAGTACAGTATGATGACCACAGTTAACAATACTGTACTGTATGTTTGAAATTTGCTAAGTGGGTAGATGTTAAGTGTTTTTACCACTCACAAAAATATGGTTAACTCTATGAGGTGATGGGTATATTAAATAACCTGATTGCGGAGATCATTTCATGATGCATTTATACAAGTTGTACACCTTAAATGCACATACAATTTCTACTTGTCAATTGCATCCCCCCAGTAACTGGTAAAATCATATGCCTAAAAAAACACATCACAAATTTCTACACTATCACAAAATTGTGTTATTTGAAATTTTAATAGCAACTGTGCCTGATATATTTCAAACAGCAGAAAATACTATCAGAAAAAAAATTCACCACTTCCAAATACTGCTTCTCCTTTTTGCTTTGCAAATAGCTTTGAATGTACACAAAATGTCAGTTACAAGCGGAACTCAAACATTTTGTGGAACAAGGTTACCTAGAAGTTATGGAAACACCTAAAATTGTGGGGAAAATTTTGCGTCTGTACTTAAGGCAATTTTTTTCTGCATAAAAGGCCTACATAACTTTCAGCTTCCCGAAAAGGTTCAAGATCCAATTAAAGTGACTGGAGGAACCGTCAGTGTCAAATAACTTGTCACAGGCAATCCAAGCCTTACTATTTTTTTATCCTGAATGGCAGGGCGGGGGGGGGGGGGGCGTTTATCCTAATTTGGTGGATCCTACACAACTTCTAAGCAGATGCAGGCATGAAATGGCTGTCCGATACAAACCGCTCCCTTCACACACCGAACGCGGCAATCTCCAAATATTCTTTGAAGGGGCCAGCGAGAAGCAAACGCATTAACACTCCCACTGCTCAAAGATCGACTAGCTCATGCAAGACGTGTCCTCCTCTTACGCCAGAGAGGGCTGCGGGGAGGTGACCCGGTTTCACCGAGGGGCAGAAGTCCCCTCCGGAATCACTCACGGAAGAGACCGCATCACCAGCAACATCCTCCCGCCCCAAAACGCCCCAAAAGTAGAAGCTGCTGCCGTGGGCGCCGCAGACCCCGGCCCTCCCAAGCGTGCCCCGGGCCGCCGCCGCAGCACGGTCGCAGCGACCTTCTCGCTCAGGTCCCCCGTAAGCCCTGCTACCCGCGTTGACCACACAACCCAGGAGGGAAAGGGAAGAGGTCGGACAACAAAGCGCAACCCGAGGAGGCCCAGGCGAGCTTTAAGTTGGGGCGCGGGGGCTGCGGCCCGAGAAGGAGCTGGTTGGAGCCGAGCCGCGTGATGCGGGGCAGACGGGGCCGGGGACGCGGCCCGCCAGATGTCAGCCCGCGGGGCCCGGGTGTCTGCAGTCGGGAGGAAACCCGGCGGGCGTGCGCGCGGCGGCGTCGGGGAGGCGGCCGGAGGGAAGCCAGGCCTGAGAAGGGAGGGGAGCGGCACCGGGGTCCCGAGGCGCCTCAGTCGGCCGCAACCCCCGCGCCAGCCGGTGACTGTCCCGTTACTTACCCGCCGGGAGACTGCGGGCTCCGCCGGGGCTGTCCCGGCCGCCGGCCTCCGGGGCCAGGAAGCGCCCCCACATAGCGGGCGGGAGGGCCGGGGACGCACGACTCCCCTCGTCCGTCCTCCCCCGCCTTCTCCTCCTGCTTCTTCGGCGGCGGAAACTTGTGCAGAGCCTGGGGCCGCGGCGACAGGAGCGGGAGGGCGGGCGGGCGGTGTGGTTAACGGCTGCTCAGCGACTGGCGGGGAGCGCAGGGGCCAGATTGGCCGCGGCGCCGGGGGCGGCGGCTGCCATGGCCGGGCCCGCTGGGCTGAGGCCCGGACCGGGGAAGCAGCGGCTCCGCGGCGACGGCGGCTGGGTTCCCGGCTAAGCCCAGGGTAGGCTCAGAACCTCCAGGCGAAGTTGCAGCTGCGTCTTCTCTCCGCCCCCTCCGCCCGCAGAGCCTGAGCCCGAGTCAGAGCCGGGTGGGGGCGGGGCCTGACGGGGGCGTGGCCTCCGGCGCTTACATAATGCGTGCGCGGCGCGGGGCGGGAACTGCGGACTGGTCCTGCAGCTTACCCTTTGCTCATCCAGCTATTGAGGAGGGGTCGCCTCCACGCACCAGCTGCATCCCTCCCTCCCCATCCTATCTCTCTGTCGGCTGAGCAGAGAAGATGAGAAGAGCTGGCCCCCGGGACCAGTTCTTTCGGAACCGCCCTCCCTTGGGTAATCCCTCATGGCCTCGGGGCATCTCTCTGAAAGAGACGTGGAAGACCTGTCCCTGCTGCATAACTGCTTGAGATAAAAGGCTAGCCCGGGAGGGATTGAGGGACTCCCAGTCTTATTTGGGATTGGGATTAAAGTCATCATGCATTGCAGAAGCATCGTTGATAGATCACTTTGGGGGATAGAAAAGAAGTCGTGTTCCTGAATTCTCAAATTCAATGGCGGGGAGCGGGGGCGCGGGGAGGGGGCGGTGGAGGCGGGCGGGGCACCGGGAGCAGATAGCAAAATATCTCCTATAGAAGAATGTGCGCAGGAAAAAGCAGAAAAGAAAAAGACCAGAAGGTTCAGGGAGGGGCCGTAAATTTTAATCTAGTAGCCCAGTGATTCAGATAAGCAACTAGGGAGGAAGGAGTCAAAATAGCACCAAAGCATGCAATGGGAATAACTTCCTTACACCCTACACCATCAAGTTCCTCCTACGTTGGTCACTTCCCACTCTTCACCTGAACCCAGAGTACAAGATTATGTATCTTGAGGAAGGACAAAAGAGTGCAGCATCTTCTCCTTAAATCTTTTCACTGGCAATATTAGGATCCTTCCAACATTTAGATACAAAAGGGTTCATTTAATAAATATTGGTGGCGCACTGTAGAAGGAGGGTTTTATACCTGGTACATGAATAAGAGATAAACTAAAAAGCAAGCCTCTACCCTCAACAAGACTTTGAGTCCAGTGATGCTTTTTTGTGTTTTAGAAGTTTGCTAACAGAGGCCTTGCATTTCTATTTAAACACTTCGGGGGTGCTTAAAGATTTTAGAGGTTAAAGTACATTTAGTTGTGTAGTCTATTACTTAACCACATCTATGTTGTAATTTATCTGATTGCAGTTTTACATTTAGTCTCCCACCCATAGAGTTCCATTTATTTCTCCAAATCATGAGCAGTTGGCCCAAGGATCAGCTCTTCCTGAGGACAGAAAGTGAGAGAAACATGAAAGGATGTGACGGGTTACTTTTCCTGATTTAAATGTGCATTAGTTCATTTGAATAGTTATTCAAGTTTAGAAAACTTGAATAGTTGAGGTTCAGAAAGAAGCCTAAAAAATAATAATAAAAAATTCCAGAAAGAATTATCAGAACCTATATAGCTACATCAAAGTATCTTTGTTTTCATGATTTATAGTTACCATAGTCTCATAACAGGTACAGTATTTATTAAACACCAAAATTTTTTATAAAGTTCTAGGAAATGCATGAATTATTACAGATATATCTTGATCTTTTGTGAGTTTATATTTATTTGTTATTCCCAAACTCTCCCAACTTCCACTCAATTCTAAGCAGTGTTTTTGTTTCTGTTTTTAATCATTTGCTCAGGTTTTCTATGTATTTTTTGCCAGTGTGGAGGGCATGCTGCTACACACACAAAAGAACATGTGAAGCTGAGACTATGTAAAATATTTCAATACCAATTACAGGGTAAAAGGAAATAGTAAAAACATCTTTCTACTTTGGTAGTTGGCACCAAAGATAAAAATTTTTGTGTTCCTACTAATTAAACTTGGAAGGATACAGATCTAATGCAATTAAAATAGCAAATACTAAGCAAGAATATTATGTATATGAAGTAAATTGTAACCACTTTTTTATTTATATAGATTCTGAGTATATAATGAACTCTGATTCCCCCACACCCAGTATCCATAGTTCTCAAAATGATTAAAATTTATCATAGCACAGATTTAAGAGCCTAAGAACTACCTAACCAGGACCAAGCCTGATGTTGTAAATTGGCATATTTTTGTTTTGTTATGATAGTATGAAAAAACCATGAGGAGAATCTTATAAGCGGACATTTATTATTGAACTTAAATATTCTGGTAATTGTTCTTGTAAGCAGCAATAATAAAAGCAAGTAATGAAAATAATGACTGTGTATGTTTCTGTGCATGTGTGTAGATATGTGTGTGTTTAAATACAGTTGCTTAGGTGAAATTTAGATTCTTAATGTTTTGGAAGGAGACCTTTTAAAAGTATAAACTAGATCATAAAAGAGTAAAAAAGTACCAAAAACACCATATTTAATATCAAACCATATTAAATTCTTCATTTGAAATATTGCATTCAAAAAAAGTTTTTAATGAAAAATAAACATTGCATTTATAAATCTTAAATTCTTTGGATATGAATCTCTGATCTGATTAAGTTAAACTATCTTAGAGTGATACAACAGAGGATAAAAGTGATATTTTAAAATGAGAAGGAACTATCATGTGCATAATATGAGGAAAACTCAGAGAGGTTAATGTTTACAAAAATATAAAAATGTCAAAACCAACAAAATGTAGAAAAATTAAAACATCCAGTAACAATTGAAATAGCTCCTAAAGAACAATTACCACTTGAGAGGGGCAGATTTGTGGATGAAGTCTAAAAAATTCCAAGGGACAGATAATTCTGGTGTATCAAGGGTGTTACAAGGGCTTTGATATATAACCTCTTCCAGATCATAAAAATGACAGATTACTGAATTTATTGTGGGTTGTTGTAATCTCAAATAATTATTTATAATAATGAAAAAAGGGAACTAAGAAACTCTTTTGACAATGGATTTGAAAAATTTTAGTTGGATTCCTAGCAGATACATTCAACTATACAAAGGTGAATAGAAGACATATAGGTTATTCAACCTGTCTGTGCCTCAATTTCCTCATCTGTGGTGTGGCCCAGGCCAAGAGGGTGAGGATATCTCATTTCAAGTCCATGATTCCTGGGTGATACAGAAAATTAATCCCATCTGTACCTTTGGCTCTAAAGTTGGGTTGTAATGGCCAATGAGAAAGTAGGTAAGACATGAACCACTAAATTATGGAGCAGTCTTTTAAGTGGGAGGCAAAGCTGGGAGGGATGGAACTTAAAGGAAAGACAAAGTTAAGTCTTCCAAGGTACCAGCAGTGTTTACTGAAACTGCTTAGGACTGACATATTTGTGAATGGAACTTATTGTGGTCACCACGTGGTCATACTGAACCTATAGAAAAGATGCAAGGTCATTTACAATGAAGGGGGACAGCAAACTTGACAATGTATAAAGAGACAAGTTCTCCCCTGCCTGTCTTCCTATTCAGACACCAGAAGGATAAGTGTATGGAGAGAAGGGTGGAGTTTAAGAAAGCAGCTCATACCATCACTACACACACACACACACACACACACACAGCCTGCTGCCTAACCAGCACTACTGGAGAAGAGGACTGTTTTAATAACTTAAAATGGTCAAAATATTATGGAATTGGATTTAGATGAACTCAGTGGAAAGGCAGCTTTTTAATAAAGTATAGTTGATAGCAGTCGTGAGACTTTAGAATATATATTTTAAATGAACTGAGACTCCTCACTAAACCAATTAAATATTTTATGTAATCTTCAAAACAACCTGTCATCAAAATAAAAATAGGGGCGCCTGGGTGGCTCAGTGGTTAAGCGGCTGCCTTTGGCTCAGGTCATTAGCCCAGCGTTCTGAGATGGAGCCTGGCATCCTGCATGGGCTCCCTGCTGAGCAGGAAGCTTGCTTCTCCCTTTCCCACTCCCCCTGCTTGTGTTCTCTCTCTTGCTGTGTCTCTCTGTGTCAAACAAATAAATAAAATCTTTTAAAAAATAAATTAAAAAATAAAAATAATTTTTTAAAAAATGAACAAGGAAAAAAAAGACAAAAAACAGACACAACTATAGAGAACAAACTGGGGGTTTGTTCTCCCAGAGGGGAAGGGAATGGGGGAGATGGGTGAAGTAGGTGGAGGGGATTAAGAATGAGTACACTTATTATGATGAGACTGAGTAATGCATAGAATTGCTGAATCATTATATTGTACACCTGAAATTAATATAACACTCTATGTTAATTATACTAGAATTAAAATTTAAAAATAAATAAAGCAATCTGTCATCACCAGGCAATCTTAGCTCTATTTTAAAGCTTGGGAGAAAAAGACCCAGAGAAGTAAGGTCATACAGGCAGTAAAGAGCTAGCATCCAAACCTAATCCATATGATCCCAAAGCCCATGCTTTTCCCATCATGATCTTTAATATGTTGCAAAACAAATTATAAGATTTTTCTTCAGATGCTGTGCAAGAAGGAAGTACCTAATTATAGGATTTCTGTGTAATGTTTAGGGTTCGGCTAAGATTGGAAACCATGTGACATTAATCTGTGGTGTTGTATGATTTTTCTTTAGCTAAAGCCAGCAGTTTGAGTATAGGAATAAAGAAGGCAGATAAAATCACAGGATTTTGTGGTGTGGACACGTAGGGAAAGGGGCAAAGAATTTAAGGATATTGACTAGAGAATGGGTGAAGCAATGGGCATCTGGGTCTAGCCTCTCTGGAGAGAACAGTGAAATCAAGAGAAAGCTGAAATGTTGAAAGAAGGCTGAGAGAATAAAGGGATGGAAGTTTCTCCGGAAATTGAAGAGCAGATATACTGACAACAGGCAAGTGAATGGTGGAAAGATGGGGCATTAGAGTGAGTGGGAAGAAAGTTGGAGTTTAAGATTGCAGAGGTGAGGCAGAGGAGGAATTAATCTATGAGGCTGCACTGGAGTTGCAGGTCTCTGATCTCCCTTCCAGAAAAACACTGATGCTCAGCCACAAGGAATACAGTTGACTGGTGGCTCCAGATATTAGCTCCTGAGGAATCTGCCTCAGCTTTTGAGGGTAGGCCATTTTTCCTGGATAGCTCCAGCCTGGGACTGAACATGGCAGAGACAATGGGGCCTGCCATTCTTTCCCATGCAGAACCCGTGTAATCACCAGTCTTTGTTTTCTAGCTCTCTGTTGGGTTGACTGAGACCTGGTCAGATCTGCACTGGCACCTGAGTATTCCCTTTCCAATCCTATTTCCCTCCCCTTTCATCTTTCACAGGTGCTACCCTCTAAAAAAAACCCCCTTGCACTCCTGACTCCATTTTAGTGTCTGCTTCCCAGAGAACCCAACTAAACAATCTGCAAGGATAAAGACATAAAGGAGTTGGGTTTGTTTGTTTTAAATAGTAAAGTTGGGTTCTATAAAGCATGATGACAATGTTTCTGAGGACAGGAAACCAAGGATGGGTGATCAGGAAAGCAGCACATAGTAACATGGACTGAAACCACACAAGAGTATACATATATAAGCACCTTCCAGTTTGAACACCAGGGGAAGGCAGAATTGAGAGAAGCCAAAGGGTTTAGCAGACTCAGAATACCACTCGGACACACAAACTCATGAGAGAAAGTTCTGAGTAGTTCTAACTGGACTGGTCCTGGAAGCGGCTGTCCCAATGAGAAAAATTTGCCACTATCCGAAGTACTTCCAGGAGCAAATAACAAATGTATGAAATGTACTGTGTTCACTTAGATTGACAGGATTTTTGTTAATCAAGAGTAGTTAATTGGTTACAAAGTCTCTATTCAAATAATTTTCAAAGGTTAACATGGTTTTCTTTTCTAGTAGCTTTCTTACTTCTGGGTAATAGAAAAGAATTCAATTTGATAACGCTGTTAATTTTGATAAGTTTTCGTCCAAAGAATTTTCCCCATATTACTTACACAATGGAAGAAAATAGTGATCTCCAGGAAATGGAAGTACAGTTAATGGCATTGAAATAATTCCTAGAATGATCTGGGTTAATTTAAGGATTGGGCCTTTTTGACAAAATTTCCGTGGAGGTCTAGAATTTTAAAAAGTATTACATTCAGAAAACAAAACACCAGTCTAGCTGCAATTTTCGGGTTTATGGGGAAACTGATTTCTTGGTGTTTTTTTTTCTGATTATAAAAATATTACATATTTTTAAAGACAGAAAGAAGATAGTGTAAAAATAATCATTACTTATTCCTTCAGTAAATATTTGTTGAGCACCTAAGTAAGGCAGGAAAACTAGGGACAGGTATGAAAGATTGCCTTACTTCACTATAGCTTTTAAATTTTTTATTGTATAAACATATATACATATCAATTGGCAAGGGTTGTTTGGGGTTTTTCTAACCCAAATTATCTCTAAGGAAAGGTGGAGTCATTGTACTCCAGTGCCTACAGTCTTTCATTTTAAGGGTTACTCTCTGAATTATTTTGATCAACAACATACTGATTGAAGAAGTCACTTAGCCTGACTTAAATCCAATCTGCAAAATTTGGAATCTATTTTTAAAAAAAGATAAATGAACTTTTAAAAGATCACTTTTGGGACACGTGGGGTCTCAGTCAGTTACGTCACTGCCTTCATCTCAGGTCATGGTCCCCGAGTTCTGGGATCGAGTCCCGCATCAGGCATCTCTCATGGCAGGGAGCTTGCTTCTCCTTCTGCCTCTGCCTGACGTGCCCCTGCTCATGCTCAATCTCTCTGACAAGTAAATAAATAAAATATTTAAATAAACTAAAAATCACTTTTTTTTTTTTTTTTTGAGGGCAGGGGAGTGGCAGAGGATGAGGGAGTGAGAAAATCCTAAACAGGCTCCAAGCCCAGTGTAGAACCTGACCAGGGCTCAAGCTCACAGCCCTGAGATCATGACCAGAGCTGATGTCAAGAGTCCGACAGTTAACCAAATGAACCACCCAAGCGCCCCCAAAGATCACTTTAAAATGTAGTGAAATAGTATTACATAGTAGTGGTTATAAATATATGTTAAATATGGCAATGGGAAAAAGCAACATACCTAAATTAGTATATTTAATAAATATATAAGTAAGCTAATATTGTGTGGACTTAACTGTTTCACTTACATCTCAAAATTTTAACATATCAAGTTGTTGCATTTTAAACACATTTTTGAAAATGCATTTGAAATGCGTCTCCATTTTTGAAAATGGAAAGCACCTTATATTTTGAACATATCTGGACTAAATTAAAATTAATGAATTAAAATTGGTCCTTTTTTTCTCTTCTTTGAGTCACAAACAAGGTATTTCTTAAAGATTTCTAGTATTTTGCAACGTTATGTTCGGGGAACCCATATTTAACATTTTTAACTACCTTAAACTGAATTTAAAAAGTGTAACATCTTACAGACTTTTCTTACAACCCAAGAAGACTTAAAAGTTTTTCAAAACCTAGTGGAATAACTAATTTATACTTTCATTATTGTAATTGAGACTTCTGTTTTTTAATGAACCTTGAATCACCAATTAAACTGCGAAATGAAAGCACAGAAAAGCTGCCTGAATATCAAATACATTCATTATCATAAGTGTTCACAGAGAATATGAGATGAATTAACAATGAACAAAGTATCTACAAGAAAATTCACTCTTCAACATGTATGATGAATGATGGCAAAATAAATTACAAATACATATGTGTGTATATAAGGTATACATGAAATTATGATATTTGCCCAATTGGATTATTAGACACATTTTTACATTACTTGCTAGGTTTAGTTTCTTTTAATATTATTATTATTATTGTTATTATTACAACAGATAATTTCCTAATGAAGTTCTGGAACAAACTTAGCCTTAGAAAAGTTAGGCAAGTTATTTATACCATGAAAAATCAGTGAAGGATAACTGTCTTCAACTGAGACCAAAAGATAGAGATAGCTGTTAGCATTTATGTTCATCATCTTAAAAAAAACACATGATCTCAGCAGGAGGGACCGATAGAGACCCTCAGAAGGGGAGGAGTTGGGGGCATTTGATCAGCGTTGGGGGAGAATAGAGTGAAAGACATTATCCAGAGAATTCTGCACAGCAGTGCCTGAATGCTGCTAGCTTCTTAGCTCACCCTTGAATGTCAGTCTGGTTCTGGCCCAGGCCCAAGAGCTAAGTTTCAGATCATGGCAAGCTTAGGAGAACAGTGCAGACTGGAACATCTAATCCCACCCTGACTTGCCCTAAAATGGCCCCTGAATCCGTCCAGCTCCTGATCCTGCTGTCTCAAGCTGTTTCTAGCAACTCAGTGCACAGAAGAGCAATGCCATTTTTGCTCCAGTTTTGGGTTTGGGTTTTACCACATAATTTTTTTAAGGAATTTTCTTCTTCCCACATACCATCTTCTAGAACAGATGGCTTAACATTTCTTAGAGGAAATGAGTCACGGTTAGCCGATGAGAGCGTGTGTCTCCATGTTTCCAGGGCCGAGACAGTCATCACCCTTCAGGTACGTACCTGCCGTGTGGGAAGCCACTACCAGGCACTGCAGGTTTCCTGTTGCCTTCTCATCCAGGGGCTTATGATTAATTTCCTTAAAATGCTTCAGTATGTGTGGGCTTTCTCCTGTTAATACAACCTTGGTTGGAAGGTAAAGTTTGCAGGCTGCGAAGTGGCTTTCTGCGGAGGTGACAGCCTGCCTCCCAGAGAAGGTGCCAGAATAAGGAGACCTCGAGAGCCACTGTGAAGCTCATATGCCCTGATCCCTTTACAGATACTGGCAAAGGGCCAGAGCCAGAGTATTGCTACAGTGAGGAGCTGGATGGTGGGGCAGATTGCCAGGTGATGGCCAGACTGTCATTAAAAAGAGATGGTTTTTATAGACTCCCAGTAACCCATACTGAACCCTGTGGTTTCTGGGAGAAAAAAGAACCAGATTATTCTCCTTTTGGAAACAAACAAACAAAACAAACACTGGATTTAGGGTTGTAGGATCTATATTTGTCTTTTCAAAATACTTCAGTATTTATTTCAGTAAATAGTCTTTGCATGATCGTGTATCTGTAACTCACACTTTTCCTGAGTCTGGGGATGCTCTCTGCCCCTCTCGTTGTCATTAAGGGTCCTTCTTTCCACCATGGCCAGGGGCTTTGTAATGTTGTCTATAGCTGCCTCGTTAACTCCCACCCCTCTTGGGTTCTCTGAATCTGTTTTTTTATTAAATATGATAAGGAGGATGTCATTTAATGTGAGAAGGATCAGAATATTCAAAGAAAAAATGAGTATTGATAAACTGAGAAAAACATGATTAACGTAAACTGTCATCTTAAAATTTTCTTATAGGTTAAGGTTTGTATAAACAAAACTGATATTTATTAGTGTGTCTTCTTAATGCATGCAATAATAGATGGTCCTCTATATCCAGAGTATTTTTCTCTTGTGCCTTAAAAAAAAAAAAAGATAAGGCTTTATGAAATACAGTTTATAAATACATTTTAATAAGGCTTATTATTCTCTTCTTTTAAAATTAAATTTTTATAAATCCCAAAATTTTAATCCTACCCCAGCTAACTATTCACAAATACTCAGGACCATTATGGGGTTATTTTAGGCAAAATGTTTAATGTTATTGCATTCATGGATAGAAATTCAGATGCAGAAAATGCTTAAGACCTTGACTTTGCCTTATTTAAAAAAAAATCAGAAAAAGTAATACCAAGTCTGGAGATCTGAAATCTTTAACAATGTAAATATGGTATAATTGGTTGCATTTTTTGTTGTTGTTGAGCTTAAGAGAATATCCAGTTTTATGAGCTATAAATATTTCATAGCGAACATTCAGGAAAAAATAGAAAATAATTATAAATGAGAAACTGGGATCTATCTATAATGATCATGAAGAGCAATACTAAAACTACTTCCTGGGGCGCTTGGGTGGCTCAGTGGGTTAAGCCTCTGCCTTTGCCTCGGGTTGTGATCTCAGGGTCCTGGGATGGAGCCCCGCATTGGAGGGATCCCTGCAGGGAGCCTGCTTCCCCCCCCACACACCCGCCTCTCTCTCTGCCTGCCTTTCTGCCTATTTGTGATCGGTCAAATAAATAAATAAAATCTTTAAAAAAAAAATAAAAACTACTTCCTGGGCCAACAATGTTGTACAGTGAAATAGCTTGTTAACTTTCCAGGGTTAACAAGAGGGCTACCAGTAAGTGTGAAACATGAGATGCCAGCACTAGGGAGCCCAGTGGGCCTCATGGACTCAGTTTCCTCATTTATCAAATGAGATGGTTGCAGTGTTCTCCCATAAAGCTGTTGTGGCGAGAAGGCATGGTCATGTTTGAGAAAGTGTTTCATGAATTTTAGATAACCTAATCTGTTTAAGAAACACAAGGGGCAGTTAATTCCAGAGAGAAACTTGGTGATAATGAACAGTATTACAGAGCGCTGAGCAATGCACCAAGAATTTTACCTACACTGTTCCACTGAATCGTCTCAACAACACAATACAGAACAGTAGGAATGATTATTATCCCCATTTTTGGGATGAGGAAACTGAGGCACAGGGAGGTTCAAAGCGACATGGTTCACGAGTGGCAGAGGAGGAATGCAAAGCCAGTTCTGTCTGACTCTAGAACCTCAGTACTTTCATATTCGCTATGTTATAGGGAAACGTTTAACTTCATTAGTAATCAAAGACTTTACAACTGAAAGATCTGAAAATGGAAATATAAAGGGATAATAAGCATCGATTCCATTTGTCTCTACAGAGGGAGGGAAACAGGGAGAGGAGTAGAATTGGGTAAGGGGTACACAAAGAAGTCAGTCATAGATGTAGTATTTTATTTTTACAAAACTAGTAAAAATATGGAAATCTGTTAAGATTTGATAAACCAGGGCCATGGGTTAATATTTTTCTTCATGCTTTAAATAATTCATGGTAAAAAATTAAAACAAGGAACTAATATCACCCTATCTTGTTTATATGAAGATGAAATAATTAAGAAAATAATTCTGGTGAAAGTCTGGAGAAACTGATATTCACATACACTCCTGGTGATATAAATTCGTCCAACTCTTTTGGAAACCAGTTTGGCAATATGTTTCTAAAACTATAAAAATAATCACACTCTTTGGTTCAGTAATTTTCCTTTTGGTACACAATCCTAAGAAAAAAATTACCAAAATATGCATGCATGTAAACATATAAATACACCCACTGAAAAATCTATATGTATAAGGAGGTCAACTGCAGTATTACTTTTAATAGTGGACTATAATAGACAATATAAGATTTTAAAAATAGTTAATGTTACACAGACCTTAAAGTAGTGTTTATGAAGGCTATATAACAATATCCATAATGGTTGTGATGTAACATTAGTTGAAAAAAAGTCAGAATATGAAATCCTATATCCCCTGGAATTAAATCATTGAAAAAATAAGCATAAAGTTTAGGAAGAAACACCCTAAAATGATGACTACAGAGCTAGCATTAGGATGGTGAGATCAGGAAAATTTTTCTCTCCTTTCAGATTTTTTACAAGAATGATCTGACATACTGTTTTTGCAATGTGAACTTAGGACATAGTACAAATCCTGCTTGAGAAATGATGAGAGACGTGTGAAAGTGTGAAAGTGAACCAGAATTCAAGGGAGAGGATGAGGAGCTCCAAGGTATGACTGCGGACAATCCACAGTCGGTTCAGGGGTTCAGAGGAAGGGAGCTCCATCAGGCCGGGACTTTTAGGGGAACTTCTGAAGGAGGAGCTGTCAGTGGCTTCAATAATTGGTAGAACCAGGATGAGGGGCGGCCCCAGGGAAGGGGGCAGCAAACCTCAAAAGCAGAAAGTTGGGAGATGACGACAAGCACCAGCACTTCATGTCATGGAGTATCTTTTCTTTTCTTTTCTTTTCTTTTTTTTTTCTTTTTTTCAGAAATTGCGGTGACTTTAAGGTTGTCATGGTTGAATTAATTCCACAAAACAACTGGTTGTAGAATCATAGCAACATAATTATGAGCCGTGCTTCTGGCTCCAAAGCTTTCATCTAAAAATAATCACAATGACCGCGTCTTGGGAAAACAAAGCTGTCACCTATTCTTGGCCTCCGGCTATCTTGGTAGTCACTTACTGGAAAATGGATCATGGGCAAAATAACTGCATGTTTTTAGAACTCTGTTTGTCCTTCTTCCCTTCACGGAGTCGATTGATGAAATAATTTTAAAACTTGCGGTCTACGGGCATTCTCTTAAGCGCGAACATAACTTAGGAAACTCATACAAGCCTGCCTGTGTTCTCCAAGGAGCACAGTCCTGGCACCCCTGAAAGGCGAAGTTGTTCCTTCAAGGAGTGTGTTTTCTTGTGCAGAAAGGAGACGGGAGGCCAGGGGTGGAGCTGTGGTGAGCAGGAGCAGGAATGTTGGGTAAGGCTCCCCCATGGGTACGATGAATGAACTTGTATGCTCTGCTGCCCCCAACATACACCAGCTGCTCCTTGCCCAGCTTCCTTGGGTTAGGTAAATACTCACTGAATAATATATGAGTCAACAGGGTGAATGATGACGGTTATCATTCACAGAAGGACGCCTTTGTGCTGGGAGCTTATGTCCATCAACTCAGATTGTCCTAAGAATCCTGCTGAGTGTATGCCTCAAATGCCAGGGTTCTTAGTGTCCATGAACTCTAGCATTTTTTCATTCTTTTAAAATTAAAAGTGCTCCATTATCATCTCATCCACTGGTGAGAAAAGTGCTGTTCCTACCACCTCTCCAGGTTTCTCTTTCTCACCTCACAGTCCAGATTATCCAACTCTCCTCTACAACGCTCCTGTGTTTGCTTTCCCTTCTGCTGTATTGCCTTACCCAGTACCATAAACATATCACCCCAGTTTTGTCACTCTCCGAAGTATCCCCACCTATGACTGCTTGTATAACAAACATTTTTGTATGTTCTGGTAAAGAGATAAGGAATGGTTCACTGTGGTGCCAAAGTTATAAATTATTCCATTTTGGATGGTAAGGCTTACTGCCCCAAATAAAGCCCCAGAGTGGGCTGTTTTGCTGGATTTCTCTCCTCCCAGAGGTTGGTGCTTTCATCTCAAGCTCCAGGATGCTCAAAATACTTGCTTATCATACAAAACAATTTAGTTTTCTGTCTGGGGCTTCCCTGCTCTTCTCCAAAGCAGACCCATCAGGGAGTTTTGCTCCACTTAAGAGTCCTAGGAATCAGAACTGCAGTCTTCTGTAGTTTTAAATAGCAAACCCCAGTGTTATGTATTATCCACATTTTACACAGCATGAAAGAAAGTTAGTGGAATTAAATAATTACTCAAGAAGAAGGGCCAGAACGTGAATTAAAAGCCTGGCTACCTAACTCAAAACTTACGGTCCTTCCACTAAACCAGGATGAACATGTGAGAGAATCAATACTTAACTGGATGTTTACAACATGCCTGTCTCCATTCTAAGAACTTTGGGGGCATTAGCTCATGAAATCCTCACATTAGCTACTCTCTGTTTTATGGGTACAGAGATGGTAAGTAGTTTGTGCAGAGTCACATAACTAACATATGGCAAGGTCAAGAGTAGAACCCAGAGGGTCAGTCGGTATGGTTCTCATCATTAGCTCTACCAGCCACATGCTCTAGTTCCCCTCAGTCCTTTCTGTGGCTGGAAATGGGGGCAGATACTGGGTGACGGTCCAGTCTGCACCATGAAAATGACCTCTGTGTGGTTTGGAAAGTCACGTTTTCTGAAGCTATGAGAGTGTGGGGGCATTATGAGGTCTGAAGGCATAAACTAGATTTGTTCAGTGATGAAATGAGTTTAACTTTATAATTGTTGCTTTTGAAAATAATAATGCAATTCAGTCTTTTCTCATTTACTGAGTTGCTACAAATTCACTTAATTCATTCAGGCAGTCATTCGAAATTTTCCATGTCCTCTGTAGTCAGGTCCTGTTAGACATAGAACCAAAAAAAGATGAATCCTTCACATGCAGGACCTGAGTAGCTCAGAATCTTGTGGGGAACTTACAGTGTAGAGCGTGCTGTAACATTAGTCATTCATCAGAATGTTACACATTTGGTGATAGTGGAAACTTCAGAGAGCCATATTTAAGATCAATACATGTAAGAAATGTCTAAGAATTTGTCTTTGGAGGAAAGAGAAATGTCTCTATCTGCAGTGGAAGCAAACCCTCCAACATAAAGTAGACAAGCAGAGCCTGGGTGTCCACACCCAGGGTTCTGTGACACATGTTCAAGCACATGATGACCTGGAAAGTTCTCAATCTGGAGTTCACAATCCATATTGTGAGTGTTAGAGGACTGTTGTAGCAAAAGGAAAAGGAAGATCTACCGGAAGGCTAAAAAAGCGACTTAACGGGTAAGATTATGAAGAATGTTTTTTCCAAGATTGAGCTAGGGGTATGATGCTGATATTCTAAAATTCCCTGTCCAGTTCTTTAGTGAAAAAAATTATTAGCATGAGGAAGGCATTACAGTGGATCACCATTGCTTGATAGTATTATTCCTCAAGAATACAGAACTTGCTTTGATTTCTTTTATGCTCCGACTTCTGATCTACAGTTTGATTCCCTGAGTGGACAGGACAAGGTAAGATGTCTCATGAAGATAACTACTAGCAATTCTTTATACAGGAATGCCTCTCAGTTTAAATTAATAAATAGACATCTTCACTTAGAGATGGATCTTAAATATCTCTAAGCAGCGGTTAGAACCAAAGCAGTGGTTTTCCAACTATACCCCTAGGGCCTCACTTGAGAACAAGTTTTTAAATTGTATGCAAAAATTGTGCGTTGTTTTCTTACTTGTTTATCTATTGGAGAATCTCAAAGATTTCATTTAAGAAAATTTTTTTGAAAGGTCACCTGGGTGGCTCAGCCTTTAAACGTCTTCCTCTGGCTCAGGTCATGATCCCAGGGTCCCGGAATAGAGCCCCATATCGGGCTTCCTGTACTGCGGGAAGCCTGCTCCTCCCTCACCCACTCCCCCTACTTGTGTTCTGTCTCTTGCTGTGTCTCTCTCTCTCTGTCTGTCAAATAAATAAATAAAATCTTAAAAAAAAAAAAGAAAGAAAGAAAGAAAGAAAGAAAATTAAAAAAAAAAAAAAAGGCTCCTGGGTCAGTCGGCTAATGGCTAATCGACTCTTGGTTTCCACTCAGGTCATCATCTCAGGGTAGTGAGATTGAGCCCCAGGGCAGGCTCCGCCCTCAGCACCAAGCCTGTTTAAGATTCTCTCTCTCCCTCTGCCCAATCCCTGCCTCATCCTCCCACCCACACCAACCACCCCCCCACTCAAACACGCACACTTTTTCTTGAAAAAAGAAATCTAAATATTGCCTGAAGAAGTTTATCAACGGCTTCAGTAGTGACTAATTCATAGAGCAAAGTCTCCCTAATTTGAAATTAGTAAAAACTAAGAACTATGATAACTTAAAGAAAAAAGAAAACCAATTTGCTTTGCCTCTGTAGACAGGAGAATGATGATATCCTTAAATAAGACAGCTTCCAAAATTAACAGACAGAAAAGATGGAGGACAAAGTTTAGTTCCCAACCTACAAACTGTGGAAATCTATGAGCTTTAAAATTATTACTGTGGAGACCCATAGTGCCATGAAGTATGCTTATTTGTGTCCTGAATAAGGTGGCTTCATATGTATGCCTATTCTTTAAATGAAGTAAGTGCTCTTTTGTTCAGTAAAGTATAACTTTAATTACAAGCATTACTGAATTCATAACAATGTTTCGTCCTTATATATTTTCTCCATAAAATTCCACTGAAGTTATAACTACTGTTATGTGAGCCTCTGTGATATTTTTATGTCAAAAAAGGAATTATATTTGAAAATTTGGGGACCATTTCTTGAGGCTAAAATAGAAGGAAAAGAACAATATTAAGATAGGAAATAATTATTTTAAAACATAAATTGTATCTCTTCCTGTGTTTTTATTTTCAAGTTGTATAAATTATTACTCTTTGTGTTTCATGTTGAATGGCTGCTTCTTATCTTGCTTTGTTTATTATGTATGGTTAGATCACTGATTCTCAGAAAAACTACCCTCTAGCTTAGCCCTACATTCCTCCAAGATAATATCATCTACAGGAGTCAAGTTTCTTGCCAGGATAGCCGATACACAGAAGTAAACAAACTGGAAGTAAAACCATGAAATGTTAAAGAAATTCTCAAACTTGAACAGGACATTAGAAACAAATACTATCTTAACTATTAGATGTCTCTTAAAAAAAAAGTAATATCCGGTCAAACTGACCTACGGAGTTGGAACAGTGAAGAGAACACAAACAAGGCTGTAAGCAATACCATCTAGGAACAGCGAGGTAATGGATAGGCTTCGTGTCTGCTGAGGACTTCAGGAGACACAGCTGTTCCCTTCTCTCAAAAAAAACCCTACTCCAGTTCACATCAGTTTGCTTACCATTTTAGCTTGGATCTGCTTTTGAGGAGTAAGCCAAATACATAGCCCCTGGTGATTTACCTTAGGGAGGACATTAGGGAAACATAAAAAACAAAGTCAACCTGCCAAGGCCCTGCTTTCTATCTTTCCTCCATCGCTGGCGATCCTCCATCTTTAGTCCACCCATCCACCCTCTTGCCCTTCCTTACATTTAATTCTTTGTCAGATGAAACATGGAGACAATGGAAAGCAACTGGGAAACAAACTAAACATTCCCTTCTGGAAACATTACCTATTTTTAAATAACAACTCAGAGTCTAAATGTTTTCATTAGAAAAACTCAATGAAAAACCAGTTTCTCTAAGTCAGATCCTAGAATTTAAAGTCTCCCTTTCGTGTACGGCCCAAACTCTCCATTCACAATGAGTCTAGGCTTTTACTTCCGGAAATTAAAGTTTAGTCCTTAATCATATAACATCTCATGAACTAAATTCCTACAACTCCATATAGAGCTAGGGTTTGAAGGTGGAATATAGAAAGTTAGCATCACAACCTTTAGTTCAATGTAGCAGAACTTTGAACTGACTTATACCAAGGCTCATAAGCTTATCTGGGTTATCTGGGCCCCAGATAACTCAGCTATAAAATGAAAAAATCATACTAGACAAACCTGAAGTTTCTTACAAGTCCAAAGTTATAGGATTCTTAGAGGTACTAAGTGGTAAAACAAAAGTTGACGAGGTAAAACACATAGAATTATGGTTTTGGTAATTGGATTATTCCCAGTTCTTCCTTCCCTCCCTTATATACAGTTACATGACATTTGTCAACTGCCTTTGCAGTACCTTCCAGCAAAGTGGGCAGGCTGTATTTTCCCCCCTACTTTTTGTGTTGGCTTGCCTATGTGACTTGTTTTGGCCAATTGAAGTTAGCAAATGTGATGCAAGCAGAAACTTTAAACAACTTTGTCTTTGGCTTTACTTTTTTCTTCTGTAATCTGATTACCCACTGGTTCAGGAACGAGGAGATGGGGAGCTGATCAAACCCTGAGCAAGAAAAACAAACATTTGTTCTTTTAAGCCTCTAAAATTTGTGGCTGGTTGCAATGAAGCATGTTGCAGCAGAAATCTGACTGAAACCACAGACATCTTGCTCTTTTACTTTTTTGGTGTATTTTATCCAATATGTTTACCTATCTGAAAATGTCTTGAAGGCTATTGAGCTGCCTTAGAGGCATCTAGACGTTTCAAGATGACCAACGGAACGTTCTATACATTAGGACCAACAGCAAGGTATTTGTCAGTGCTAAGAATACTGCACAACTTGAAGTTAGTTTACTACACTTTCTGTATAAAGAACTGTGTGTTCTTAACTTACATTGAGAAATGACTCTGATGAAATTGTACTGCATTCGCTGTAAGGATGGTGATCATTATCACTTCCAATGTAAAGTTGTCTTTGTGACAACCTTTTGGAGAAATTTCTGTCTGATTTCAGTAACTGGAGAAATTGTGTTCATCCCAAGCAATTGGTTTGTTTCAATCTATAGACATCGACTCTGTAACTGGTCGTGAGTGTTTTTTAAAAATTACTTGGAAAAGTCAGAGCCAAATAGGATAACTTCCACAGGCAAGTGCATGTAGGTGACCTTGCAGCATACATTCTCTTTATGAATATCTCTCCTGGTTTCATCTTTTTTCCTACATGCATTTTCTCTTTTTTTTCCTTTTCCTTATAACTTACTATTGTTATTACATTAAAACTTGTTATATTGTATGTTTTTGTGAGCCACCTTAAATCTTTTTTGGAATGGTACTGAGAATATATAAAACACTACTGTTAACAAGAAAAATGTTGGGGTGCCTGGGTGGCTCAGTCAGTTAAGAGTTTGTCCTTGGTGTGGGTCATGATCTCAGGGTCCTGGGATCAAGCCCTGCATTGGGCTCTCTGCTCCATGGGGAGCCTGCTTCTCCTTGTCCTGCCCCTCCCTGTCAGCCCATGCTCTCTCTCTCTTTCAAATACATAAAGTCTTTTAAAAATATCCATTTCAATTCATACAATGACGATAAAAGTACAATTTCATCATCAGTCCATCAACTCTTTTGTTGTTAAAATTTACTGAGAATATGGTATTTCTCTATTCTAGATTACCTCTAAATGGTATCATGTATAAAGCGCTAATATCCACTTGTATCATTTTAAATCAATTATCCCCATAAATACGATGATGAACAACTATCTTCAAGCTATTTGAAATAAGGAGGAAGTTTATTTATTAAGAATTAAATATTATTGTTTTACTTATTTTAATTCTTTTATTCTTTTAATTAATTTTTCAACATTTGTTGAATACCTATTATGTGCATACATGTTGCTCAGTGCTGTGGGCAATATAAAGATGAGTAAGGTACTTCAATATCTTTAAGAAGCTCCTGTATGTGTGTTAGGCACTTCTATATTACAAAGACTTGGTTACTGTAGGTGTAATTGGGGCTCAGAATAAGAATGAAGAAAGGTGAGGCAATGTGGAAAAACTAGGTACCTCCAACAGAAGCACAGCCTGGTCTCTGATTCTAGTCCAACTCTTTAAAACAGCAAGAAAGAGATCAGTCACTGAGGTCAGGAGGACTGGTGGATGGAGTAGGGGAGAAGTATGGGAAACACCAGCACAAACACAGAATAATCATTTAGGGTGAGGAGAATAGGAGGCTGAACTAATCTAAGCCAGTAGACGGAAGCCATGAGTGATCAGTAATGAACACAGCCAAATCAGAAGCCAAAAGAAGGATTCTGATTAAAGACATTGAGTTTACAAGTTTTAACTACTATTGAATATCCAAAAAGATAAAAATAGGATATGTGAATGGCACTTGCTGTAAACTTCAGGGGCTTTCTATTACATTATTCTGTGTCTAGAGGCAAAAGCAAGATATAAGGCAGTCAGGCAGGAACAAATAACAATCCTACCAACATCTACAAGAAGTCTATCAAATGGTCCATATAGAACAATATCCCATGACATCCCAGCTTACCCTTTATATACTAAATCACAAAAGACAAGTAGAAATTCTGTGGCACATGGTAAAGTCTCTGGCTCTACCACCTCTGCTGTAAGACTTTCCCTACTCCAACAGATAACTGGAATCCAATTTGTTGAAGAACTATAGTAAATTCTAACTTTTCCCTTCTTTCATTGTCTGCACCTAAGATTTGTACAGGATCCACAAAGAATTCTGAAAACTGCTAGCTCCATCCACGGACATGAACACAGTCATAAAAATGAACAAGCAGAAGACTCATCTTCTAAATTAGAAATCAGTTTTAATCTATAAAATGGGATTTAATCAGAGGAATAAACTAAAATTATCCTACCCATGAAACAGTTAATAATACAAACAAAACAAAAGAACTTTGGAAAAATCTCGAAATGCAAGAAAGTAGGAAGATGATGGGTTATCAAAATTCAAAAGAACATTATGCCATATGTACACCATATGCAAAATTTAACACAAAAATGGATTGTAGACATAATTGTAAGAGCTAAAAGTGGAAAACTCTTTTAAAAAAGGCGCATATATTTGTGACTTTGAATTAGGCCATGGTTTCTTAGATATGACACCAAAAGCACAAGCAGAAAAAGAAAAAACAGATAAATTAGACTTTATCAAAATTAAAAATTTTGTGCTCCAAAAGTGAAAAGACAATCCATAACAAGAGAAATATTTGCAAATTATATAACTGATAAAGGACCTTTTCCCAAACTCTTACAGCTCAACAATAAAGAGACAAATAATCCAATTTTAAAATGATCTGAATAGATATTTCTCCAAATAAGATAGACAAATGGCCAATAAGCATATGAAAAGACCTCAACACCATTAGTCATTAGAGAAATGCAAATCAAAGGGGGTTGTGTGAGCCCAATGGTAGGTATTAAGGAGTGCATGTATTGCATGGAGCACTGGGTATGGTGCATAAACAATGACTTTTGGGGGGCGCCTGGGTGGCTCAGTGGGTTAAAGCCTCTGCCTTCGGCTCAGGTCATGATCCCAGGGTCCTGGCTAGGATCCAGCCCCCGCGCTGGGCTCTCTGCTCAGCAGGGAGCTTGCTTCCCCCTCTCTGTCTCTGCCTGCCTCTCTGCCTACTTGTGATCTCTCTCTCTCTCTCTGTCAAATAAACAACGAATTTTGTATCACTGAAAAGAAATAAAATTAAATTAAATTGAAAAACAACAACAACAACAACACAATGAGATACTGCTTCACGCCCAGTAAGATAGCTATAATAAAAAAGTTAGGAAGATGATAAAAAGTATTGGTGAGGATGTGGAGAAATTAGAATTCTCCTACATTGCTGGTGGGAATGTTAAGTGTGCAGCCATTTTGGAAAATGGTTTGTCAGTTCCTCAGAAAGTTAAACATAGTTACCATATGGCTCATCAATTCCACCACTAGGTGGAATATACCCAAGGGTAATCAAACATACCCCCCCAAAATGAAAACATATGTTTTCACAATACTCTATAAATGAATGTCCGTACCAGCATTATTCATAGCAGCAGAAAAATGGAAATAACATAAATAATCATAAACTAATGATTGGATAAACATTATAACACACACATGCACACAGCTTATTATTCAGCATTAATAAGGAATGGAGTATTGATACATGCTACAGCATTGATGAACTTGCTAAGGGAAAGAAGCCACACACAAAGACCACATACTTTAACTCTATTTATGTGAAATGTCCAGTAAAGGCAAATCCACAGAAATAGTAGATTAGTGATTGTCAAGGGCTGGACAGGTGAGAGAAATAGGAAGTGACTGTTAATAAGTAAATAGGTTTTCTTGGGGAGAATCAAGAATTTATTTTGAAGTTAGACAGTGATAATGATTGTACAATTCTATGAATGTACTAAAAACCACTGGATTGTACATGTTAAAAGAGTGGGTTTTATGGTATATGAGTTTTATCTCAGTAAAGCTGTCACCTTAAAAAATAACATTACATACTTAAAATGGGAGCAATTTGAGATTCGGAATGACTGCTTTAGAAATCAGAAAAGGTTTGCTAAAAGTTTTTTTTAAAATGCAGCAGAAGTAGCAAAGAGCAAAATTGGAAAATGCCAAAATTCAAATCAATGAATTTGAAGATTAACTCCAAAATCTTTCAGAATTTGGAGGACAATGGTAAAGGAAAGAATAAGATGGGAGAAAAGATGCTGTATTGAGAACAAATCTAGGATATTCAATAAAGAAGTTAAAAAACAGAGAATAAAATAATTATCAAGCCAAAAAAAAATTTCCTGAGCAGATCCAGAGAATCAGATAGAAAATTATTTATTTTATTTTATTGCAATTTATTTATTTATTTATTTATTTACAATTGTTAGCTTAGAACTTGTTGCTTGGAAGATTATGGAATCACTACTCCATGTTGTATTGTAGTAAGACCATATTAATGATGTTCTAGATCATTAATGATCTAATGATCCAGGAGATCTCTGTCCCAGCTCTGTCACTAACCAACAATGTGACTTTAAGTAAATCATTTTGCCTCTTCGGGCCTCACGTTGTCATCTGATAAAAACAAAGGAAAACTTGAACTAGATGACTTTAACATGGTTACCTTAAATATAAGATATGGGCCAGGGGAGTGGTAGGAGGTAGAGCAAGAAGGTTAGGGAAAGATAATAAAGTCCTTATCTAACAGAACTAAAATATTGGGGGTGGGATGAGGAGGGGGCAGGGATATGCAAGAAATTTTGCCACTGTCCATAGTGCTGAACTGTCATTGTTTTGTCTGAAAGCCAGTTGGAGGAGTCAGGAATTGCTTTGGTAAGCAATATGGAAATCTGAGCATTTTAGAGCAGAACAGCAATACTCTGAGCTCAGGTACATCTGTTTATTTAATTACCACATATATGCTAATGGTTCCCAGACCTATATATCTAGCACTGTCTCTCTCCTCATCGCTCAATGCATGTTTTCAACTACCTGCCAAACATCACCTGCATTTTACTACACAGAGTTGACTTCAAACTTAACTGGTCCAAAAGTGAGCTGATCATGTTCACTAATGATCCTGTTTCTTCAACCATGTTTTCCATCTTGATTAATGGCACCAAATTGTTCTTTCTCCTAAGGCAAAAACCCTAGGAGATCTTGTAGATGATTTACTTTATCTGCCACCTGTAATCAATCACCAAATTCTGCCAATGTTGCCAAAAAATACCTCTTACATTCATCGCATTCTCTCCACTCTACTGTCATTGTTTTTATTCATATTTTAAACATTTATTTCCTGGATTTTTAAAACATCCTTCTAATTAGTGTACCTTCTGTTTTGCACCCCTCTAGCTTACACATATGACCACCTTATTTCCTTGCTAAAAGCCTTTTCTGGCTCCAACTGATAACAGCACAAAATCCAAATAACTTAAAATGGCCTTCAAAAACACTTCATAATCTGTTCCAGAAAGAAAACTGTGAAACAGAGGCTGGTATTCAGGACACTTACTAAAGAATTCCTGTGGGTCACTACTCATGGAAGAGGGAGGAAAGAGGCAGAGGGAGAAGTTGAACTGTGCTGTAGTCTCAAAAAGTCCTCTAAACCCACCCCACAGGAAGCTCTGTAGCTCAAATGGCCCTTCAGAATGCTCCAAGTTTGGATGCGGGGGCTAGAGCTTTATATCCCACATTGACCAAGCACTAGATGCAGGATGTTCCTGGAAGAAAGTATAACCTTGAACAATACTATAATTTGAGTGTTGTTTTCTAGCAGTACTTCCAGAAGCTTGAAGAAAAAGTCCTTTACTCATGAAGGGGAACCAGTAGCACATCAGAGAATCCAGCATACTCTTGTCTACTTCTGCATATCTTTCTGTCCTTCTTTGACCTCCAGTATTTACTTATCATAGCACTTACTACTCTCCTATCATCTTTTTCTTCTCTATATTTCTTACTAGACTGTCATCTCTGTGCAACAAATACTTTGGTTATTTTCACTCTTGCAACCTCAACATATAGTGAGTCATTAAAAAATGTATTAAATGAATCATTAAATGAATGAAGAATGCATAAGTCCTTTCTCTCCATTCCTTACTCCTTTTCTTCCAGTCAAACCAAAATAATTGCCATTCCTTGAATCTCTCAAGCCTTGCCTTGAACCCAGGCCTTGGGTTTGCTCCTCCTTTGGCTTAGAATACCTTTATCTAACTTGATCATCAGCTGAATGTCTACTTCTTTCAAGAGTTAGCTCAATTGTCACCTTTGGAAAACTTTTTCAGGTACTGTCACAATCATCATTCTCTGTGGTTCTACAGAACTCGGTTCCTACGAACTATGGCAATCCTGTCACTTTTAATTTACACATATGATCCCCTTCAGGGGTGTGAAACTGTGAGCCTCATATCTATTTTTGTTTCCTTAGCACCTAAAGGGGCATGGCACACAGTAAAGAAATAATGAATGAATAAACATTAATATGTGGGTAAAGTTAAGCTCAAGGAATATTAACTAGGAAACGTGTGCAGAATGGACTAAACAGGGAAGAAGATACAGGGGAGAAAATTATAAGGTTATAGAAGAGGCATGTAATTGTGGACATTGAATAAGCTCTAATTTCTTATTTCTGAAATTAGTTTTCCCATACGCAAAATGAAAAGCAGAATAATGTCATTAGCACAACTATTGCTTTGCCTAACATGTCTCATTACTTCTCAGTCCATTATCTATTAAATGTTCACCTAAAGATGTCAAATTCAAATGCCTTCAGGTGCCAGGCAAGTTATCTAAATGTGTGGTGGGTCTCTAGATAACAAAATGCTCATGCAAGGAGCATCCAATTTCAATTTTTAAATTGTGTGGTCCCTAAACAGAATAGACATTTGGGCCTGATGTGGTCTAGAAGCTTCTGGTTCACCTCTTCTACACATTTTGAAATCAAACATAGTCTGAACTACCATGGAGCTGAATGGGGAGGGATGTAGACAATATTTTCAATCTTGTAGAAAAAGAGGATATATCTATATTTTTAGGAAGAAGTAAAATTCTTTCCAAGGTGATTTCATAGTCTGCCAGAATATCAGAGTGGAATTTTCACTAGCAGCGAAAAATAATGATAATAATTTTTAAAAAGAACCTTTTTCTTCTACACAAATAATCCTGATCTTTATCCTTGGGGTTGCTTTGCTTTTTTAAACAAAGTTTATTTTCTAACTATAAAATAACACAAGCTCTTTGGAAAATACAGAAGAATAAGTTAGAAAATAATTCCTCAAAATGACACTACCAGTGAGCAACCTCTACTGGCATTTTAGATTATGCCTTAGATACGAGGTGGAATCTTGGAACTGACATGCATCAAATAGGTAACAGGTGAGCAGGAAAATAACTTAATTCTAAACATCTGAGAATCTATTAGAGTTTTAGAATCGATCAGAGACTCTCTCAGAGCTCTTAAAAACATTCTTAGGTGCCTCTCAAGTGCCTGGCTGAAACCAGATGTCTGCAGGACATGGCCCGATGAGGAGGAGTTACTATTGTTGAAATGGAACTTGGCTCTGAATCTACAACAGGACTATTGTGCATATGACATTTACTTTGAGAACTGAATTCTGATTGACAATAAACAAGAGCTTTTGAGTCCAGGACATAAAGAACCTTCACTTGGTTGCCAAGAAATTCAACATAGAAAACTTACTTACCAGTAATTCAACATAGAAAAGTACAATTTTTGACCTTAACATTGAATGCAGTCCTGATCATTTAGAGATGTGGATTTCTACAAGTTGACACAAGAAATGACAAAGGCAACAAACAGAAGCACATTTTTTAAAAGATTTTATTTATTTATTTGACACAGAGAGATCACAAATAGGCAGAGAGGCAGACAGAGAGAGAGGAGGAAGCAGGCTCCCTGCTGAGCAGAGAGCCCAATGCCGAACTCTATCCCAGGACCCTGGGATCATGACCTGAGCCAAAGGCAGAGGCTTAACCCAGTGAGCCACCCAGGTGCCCCCAGAAGCACATTTTTAAATAAGGAACCTGCTATGTTTTTATTTCATGCAGGTGCTCTCTGGGTACCCTTGGGTTCATCTATAGAATCGTAAGAGGGAGAAAGTTTGGGAAACAAGGAATTGAACAAGACAATAGTAATGATCAGGGATCTGGAGGGGGAAAAAACCCTGTATCTTCATTATTAATGGTAAACAGATCTGATATTGATATTTTTAAGAAAACTTAAAAGACTTCAAAATCTTTGGGTTGAAGTTGTTTTATTTCCTCCCACTGAATTTTTAAATTTTTGTAATTTTCCTTTTAATAGTACTTGTAACCCCGTGAAACTCTCCTGCAAAAATGTGATGCACTTAAACATCATCAGACAGTTTTAACAGTGCTTCCATCCACGTTCATATTCATTTCAAATTTGCTGATCTCAGAAAAGCAGGAACAATCAAGGAAATTGAAGATGTGGTAGCTTTTGGAAACCAAGCACCTATTTATTCAAACTAAGTATCACAAAGTGATCTTACTAAATAAGGCCTTACATCTCATAGTAACAGCAGTTTGTAAATACATGCTTACTAATTCATTGATTTCTTTTATTCATCAGTCATGTTTTTAGTACTTTATGTACTAGAGGATACTGGATGATAGGATTCAGAAACACAGGCACTCTGCATGTCAAACATGGGCTTCACCTCCAGGAGTCCACAATTTAATTCCATAAAGAAGTCTTAAAGAAGTACTTTTACCATGTGTTAAGGAAATGGGGGTGATGTGGCACCCAGAGGGGACAAAGAACCTAAGTGTCCTCTCCACTGCTAAGCTGTTAACATTTCCTTGGTTTGTGCTTCAGGTAGTGGTGAGTAAAGCTTCAAATAATATCACATCCTAAAGTTAAATCCTCCTACTCTTGAAATGCATGCACACACACACTGTCAGCCTGCTCTAAATTTTTGCTCTTGAATATCATGTACTCAGTACTAAAATGTTGTTTTTTGGAATTCACAGCTCCAATATGGAAATGTTTCTAGAGCTTGGGTCTAGAAGTGTCTGTCTTCCTTGAATTTCTGGAGTGGCAATAATAATCACAGTGCGGACAAGGAACCAGCGTAATGCCCAATAGGGAGCTATGGCCCAAATTTGAAAGGGTACAAGATTTTATTAGGTATGAAGGTTAAGGCGGTTAGAATCCTGTAGTTGCTACTAGCAAGCTGTAGAGTTCCTGGAGGCCTGCAAGGAGTGCTCCATCCAAAATTACAAAGGTATGTATTTTTCTGCCAATTCTAGATAAGATGATTTTGAGGGTTCGTATACTATGGCTAAAAAATCTGATAGTTACATTCAAATATAGTGCATTATTTTTACCACCTAAACTGCAGCAATTTGATCACACGGCTTTCTTTGGGGAAGACTTCCAAACCAGTGTTTGGGGGAGAATCTCATCTTTTTCATGCTGAGCTGGTGGGAGTCCCTCCCACCTTATAAATGTTTATATGGAAAGATACATACATCTCTATAAGAAAACTTAGCTTTTTAATTTTTTTATTGGCTGCATTGCAAGAAGTCACTTGGCCCGGGTAGGCATGAAGAGTAACATTCCCCAAAGTACATGGCACCCACTCATCCGTCTCCTCTCCCACCTCTGGCAGCAATATTGGAAAATCAGTGCCACATTAAGGTACATTTGCAGCATGGTTCGACAGAGATGACAACGTTCTCATCAACAGATAGTGACAGACTGATTTCTATTCGTAAATTCCAAAGCTTTTTCTTACTGAAGTAAGTGATTAGCGGGGGTGTAACTGTCTACTACAGCTACCTAATTTTGTAAAGCACGTAGTTAATTAAAAGGCACGATTCAAAAGCAGGGCCAGCCCTGTAAAAGTTCTAAACTTAATCATCTGTTTCTTACAGACTTCAACCTGTGGGGTAAAAAGGCATTTGTTGCATTGAGGCCTGCTCATCTTTGGGATGATTGTTCCAAAGCAATGGGCTTTTTTTTTTTTTTTTTTTTTTCCATCAGGCGGCCGAAAGGGGTCGGGGCCACCTATTTTGCCAAAGTCCTTTTTTTGCCTTTCCAAACTGACTGTCCTTTCAAAATAACTATGTGGAAAGTTAAATGTTTAATTTTTATAATAATATTTTCTCTTTGTTTGTTTTTCCCAGTCATTTCATATCTATACTTAACATCCTTCCAAAGGACTTACACAGGAAATGGAGACCCAGCTAAAACAAACTCACACCCTTTTGTATAGCAGCCTATTCCTATAAAATTAGCAGTTAAAAACGAAAACATAAAACAAAACCTTTTCTCTCCCCCTAGGCTGCATGAGAAAATTCCTCCCTACATGTAAATGGAGTTTTTGCTGTTTTTATGATCTTAGTTTTCATTATCATGGCTTAACAAGTGTATGGAAGGTTTAACGATATTTGAAGATGCAAAGAAATCTCATAAATTATGAGCAATTTACAGGAAATGAAAGCTCAGCATTGTTTCTTCCTACACTTCTCCCAATAGGGCTGAACAGTTTCTTTACACCCCTGGATGCACTCTGCCTTGGCATGTCTGTATATGTCCATCTCCCTCAGGGCTGGACATAATAGTAACCTTATTTCATAATCTCACATAACAGGGCATTATGATCTGCAGTCATGATTTTTTTCCTGCATGCTGAATTTTAAAAGAATTTGGAATCTCATTCTTTTAGATATTCTTAACTGAGCAGTGAACCCTAACAATCAAGATTATTAATATGCTAATTATTCCCGGAATTGTATATTTCATGTGATAGGACCATCCAAGAATGAAGAATCTGTCATCTGTTCTAATGATAGGGAAATTTTGTTTTAACTTAGCTACATCTATGATTGTTCTTTTGCTTTTAAGAATATAACAGAAAAATTTTGTAATAAAGTAAGAAGTTGGCCCATGGAACAATTATGACACAGAACCTAGAAAGACAGATTGGTACTTAAAACCAGTGAAATAATGTCAGTCTTCAACTAATAAACCAAAATTAAATTCCAAATCATTGCTTAGACTCAGACATTGTTTTTTTTTCTGTAGAAATAATATAAGTAGTGTTCATTTTAGTGTGTCAGACCACAAAAGTACCCACATTGACATCAATAAAATATTTTTTGTAAATATTTTTGTTTGTAATGAAAAGTAATTTTAAAACACCATCATATACAAATAAGCATAAATTTAAAAGTATGATTTACTAACAAGTTTCCTATAAAATAAGTAGAGAGAGCAGTTCTCATCATACAACAGTGAGAGAGAGAAGCAAATCTTGAGGATATTCTTGAAAGGACCTTTTGGTACTTCCAAGTTTAAAGGTTGATTTGGCAAATACTGCTTAATCTTTCCATTCTCTCGATACTTACATGTCTGTCCCGGTACTGTTCTCCCACATAATGACCGTGATTTTTATAGTCATTTTGAGGGGTCATAAATGGCACAAATGCAGACAAAGGATGAGGGGTGACAGTGGAGAAAATAGAGGTCGCATGGTCACTTCCTATGACTCCCAGCACTTGCAGTCAAGCAGACATACACAGAGGAAGAGAGAAGAAAGCAGGAAGAAGTTTCTAGAAACAGTTGGCAAAAACTGAGAGAAAGGAGTGGGCTGAAAATGGAAAAGAGATTTCTTACAGAAGAAAAGATCAATTTGAGTCCTGAAAATTGGAGAACTGGGGAAGGCTTGGCATGGGGACAATCTCCTGAGAGGGAGAAAAGTTGGGAGAGGAAGATGCATTAACTCAACTGATTCCCAAAGCAGACCACCGGTGGCTATGGAAAGCAGAGGCAGCATGGTGCTGTCTAGAGCAAGGGTGGGGGAGAGACTCTGTCAAGGCAGAGTCTGTGGAGACTAGGGGTTCATATGGTCTGAAGATATATATTCTCAATTTAGAAATAACTATCTATTTTTTAGAAATAACTTCATTGATGGGGGTGCCTGGGTGGCTCGGTGGGTTAAGCAAGTCCAACTCTTGATTTTGACTCAGGTCATGATCTCAGGGTGGTGAGATTGAGCCCTGCCTCAGTCACTCAGCAGGTAGTCTGCTTGAGATTCTCTCTTCCTCTTCCTCTGCCTCTTCCCCCCCTTGTGCACACACTCTCTCAAGTAAATAAATAAATCTTTAAAAAAAAAAAAGTCATTAGGGTATAATTTACATGCCTTAAAGCTCACCTGTTTTAAGAATGCAATTCAGTGATTTTCTGTAGATCTAACATCTTGTACAACCATTGCTACCAAATGGTTTTAGAACTTTCTCTTCACTCCACTAAGGTCCCTCCTGCTCCTTTGCAGTTTCTCCCTGTTCCCACTCCCAGCCTCAGGCAATCAGTAATCTGCTTTCTCTATATTTAGATATGCCTTTTCTGGACATTGCATAAAAATAGAATCATGTAACATGTGGTTTTCTCGGTCTGAATTATTTCATTTAGCCTGATGATTTTGACCGTTCATGTTGTAGCATGTATCAATATTTCTTCTTATTGTTAAATGGTTTTCCATTGCATGGATATATGCTTGAAGATAAACACATTTTGTTTTTCCACTCAACAGTTAATGGGCATTTGAGTTTCTACTTTCTAGCTATTATGGGTAATGCTGCAAAGAACAGTTGTGTGCAAGCCTGTGTGTGGAAACCTGTATGTGTTTTAAGCAAAATGTGACTAAAAGATTCACTTGTTCATGGAAAACACTAATACCCAAGTCTGCTGTGTTCCACAAATCCAGGGAAAACCACTGCCTACAAACACTCTCCATACAGCGACCAGAGTGGATTTTTAAAAATTTTTTTTTAAGATTTTTATTTATTTGATACAGAGAGGGAGATCACAGATAGGCAGAGAGACAGGCAGAGAGAGAGGGGGAAGCAGGCTCCCTACTGAGCAGAGAGCCAGATGCGGGGCTCGATCCCAGGACCCTGAGATCACGACCTGAGCCGAAGGCAGAGGCTTTAACCCACTGAGCTACCCAGGTGCCCCCAAAGTGGATTTTTTAAAACAGAAAATCAGATCTCGTCCCTCCCTTCTGCGGTGGCTTCCATCCCACTAAGAATGAAGTCTTACCTCCTTGCCATAGCCAGGACAGTGCTGCCTCAGCTGACCTCTGCGGACATGTTTCCCTTCATCTCTTATTACTTCCCTCACTCTTGACTTCACCACTGTTGATCTTGTTGCTCCTCAAACATAAGAGCTTCTGCTGCCTTCCAAGTTCTTACATAAACTATTCCCCTTGCCTAGAATGTTCTTCCCTGATCTTCATTTGGCTTGTCCCTTCTCATTCAGGCTTCTCCTCAAATGTCACACATGTAGAAAAGTCTTTTATGATCACCCTAGCTGAAATGGCAAATGTTTCTCTCACTGTTAGCTTCTGCTGTTTCATTTTCTACCAGCACCTATAACTCAATAAACTAAAATTACCTTACTCATTGCTTGTTGACTATCTCCCAACCAGAATGTAAGTAATGAAGGATAGTGGGAAGAAAGGGAGGCAGGGGCAAGGGCCACCCCCCACCCCTCCACCCCTCCTCACCCTAGGCCCCCCACACACACCCCACCCTCTGCCAACAAGCCCATAAAGATCCCCAGACTTAGAAACTCTGGTGGCAACCCTCTCTGGTCCCCTCCCTCTTTGGAGCTTTGAATATGCTCAGTAAACCTTGCTTTGCTGCCCACCACTCTTGGTCTGGCCTACCTCTCCATCCTTGGAAGTGGAGAGACCAAGAACGGCAGGCACCAAAGGAAAAGAAATCCTGCAACTTAAGCTCAGTGAAGCAGGTACTTTATCTTGCTCTGTGATGTATCTCCAGCACATACCATGTGGTAAATGTTCATTAAATTTGTTGAGTTAATGCATAGATAAGAAGCAAAATTGGATGCTCTTCAACACTTTCTCTCTACAGTTTCTGAGAAGTCTGTTAGATCATGCTATGAATTTAGTTTGTGAATTTCTAAACCAACAGACTGAAGGTCAAATACTGGCAAACCTTGTACCGGTCTTCATTCATGTTTGTTTTAGGCAGCAGATACTCTAGAGCCCCACTCCCATTCCTGTGGCCCATCTCTGCTTTCAGGGGCTGAGTGTTCAGGTCCACCTTCTGTTGATAAGGTCCCAACTCAAGCAGGTATGATTAGAATTTTTGTGCTTTCTGTCTTGGGCCTCTCCCATGCCCTGGAGCAAATGGGCCTATGTATAAACACAGCCCTGAAGCTAGTGATGTTAGTACTCCCCAGGGCAAATGTCAGCCATTAACCAATGGGGGAGCCATACTTCATCCTCACCTGCCTCAGATAGAAAGTTCTGAAAATGGGTGCCTGGGTGGCTCTTAGCAGCGATTACCATTTTGTTATATTCTAACCTACGGAAAGCTTAAACTGGACATTAAGTCTGTCTCAGCTGAGCTAAATGATGTACAAGGAAAAGTCATGTGCCCATATATGGGACAAAGCATTGAAAGCAGGGCATCAGGTCTTTTTTCCCAAAGCCAGCAGGTGATATAGTCATTAAAATAATCCCCAAGGACTGTATTCAGTGCTAAGGGTTGGAACTATCAAGGACAACCTCCCCTACCATGAAGACTCACCCTCATTGACCAATTTGAAACATCAGGGTCTTATTTCATTAAGGAAGGCATAAATGTATTACAGCAGTTACACAAGAACATAAGATTATACATCAGAAGTGAATAAAAATATTAATCTCCCAAATAGAAAAAGCAACAACATCCAACTTTTTTTAATCTAACAGATTTCTGAAGACGTCCCATTATACTTTCATCCTTGGGGCACAGATGGCAGTGAGCTAGGCCAGTGCAGAGGAAAGGAAACAAAGCATAGATGGATTGACAGAAGAGAGCATCAGGGATTTTTGCTGGCAGGCAGGGAGAGAAATCATGAGAAAGGAAGTTCTACTAAGCTTGAAATTTGTCTCTTTTGGATGCTGGGCCATCCTTCGTGCCAAGAAGCATGCCCAGCATATAGTAAGCCAAAATGTGAGGCTGGGACTATTTAAATTCTTCTTGCCTCTGATTAGCATTGGCCTGAAGAAATAGGCGCACAAAGATTGTGAAGGTGGGAATCACGTGACCTCAACTGTGGAGATGACATGGAAGGAAAGCAGAGAACTCTAAGCAGGCTAGGAAAAAAAAAAATTGCTGAAATTGCTACATTCGTGTATGAACAAGGATAGACTGATGATAAATTTTAAAAGTCTCTGTGAGAATTAAAGTTCTGCCCATTTGCTCCTCTGGAACAGGAACAAGTAAACGTTTGCACCACAACCTGTATGTAAGGTATTGCTTTTCTTTGCCATTTCCAAACTTACTATTTAATTTTCACTTAGTCCACTATTAATACATTTTTTAAAAAATTTCCATGCTTTCAAAGAGAAATGTTTTCCTCCTTAATCATTTGTACCAGCTGAGATTGATCCAGATAATTCTATTGGTAGGTGGAGGAACATCTGCCTTTCCTAACTTTTAAAAACATCAAAAAGTATAACTTAAAAGGAGACACTCAACTCTGAAAACAATGGTACTGTTGCAAATTTTCTTTTGGACCAACATCTCACAGATCATTTGATCCAGAAGATCTATATTGGCCAAGTTGCAAACATTTCTCTTGCAAACAATAGAGATGGACTCTGCTTGGTTTGGGCAGAGAAAGGATTTATTGAAAGGTTATTGGTTAGCCCAAAAACTGTCCAGGAGAGCAGTCCAGCTCAGAAGCCATGCAGACAGGGATACAACTAAAATCTGACACCAAAGTAGTTCTGCAAGGACATGGCTGTTGTTGCTACTGAGCATCAGGTATCACAGCCTGCGCGGTTGACACTGTTGGTACCACACACTGTATACTCCCGTAGAGGCAGCTGGCAATGCTGTCCTTGGAAATTAGATGTGGTTGCTACAACCAACACATGATGCACAAGTGCAGCCCTCTCCTTCCTGATTCATAAGGCTACCTCCCAACTCAAAGCGAGGCAGTGAAGGAATTACCTTTTATTTTAATAGACAAAGAAACTCACACAGAACTAACCCCACAGCAGACTTCCTTTAGTGTCTCCTTGGCCAAAATTGTTCATATGGCCCATCCAAAGCCAACCACTCATAGGAGAATAGAGAACTGTAATTGGCTTAATTAACTGATTCACCTACTGGGGTGGAGATGTGACCAGTCTTGGGGTACAAAATCACATGAGCGTTCAGGTGTATCTGTATAAAATTGAAGTATTGTTCACAAGAAAGAATGAATATTGGGTTGTCAGCTGATGTGACAGGCATGTATATGGAGCCCAAATGTCTTCATACATGGGCCCATTTTATGAGACCTACCTACATGCTTCTTCCCAAGCCTCCTTGTCACCAGACCTCTGGTCTTCTTATTCTTATCATGTCCATGTCAGTTGGACTAAACCATCTGTTACTGCCTATTAATTCCTGCCTCTTTCCAGGAAAAGGGAAAGGTGTTATACAATTCAAAGTTCTACCTGCTGGGAGAATTTTCCACCTTCACTTCAGTGAGACTGAGTAGGACTCAGCATTCCATTTGAAATGTCGCCAGCTCATTATGCAAAGCCATCTGTAGAATATGCTTTCTTTTTCTTCAGTTAAGTCATAATAGAAAACTGTTCATGATGTTATAAGTGTTGGTTGGTGGAGAGGGGGTAGTGTGGCATGAGTAGGCATAGCAGGAAGACATTAGCATATGAAACTTGACCTTTCAGGACCTGCTCAGATGAACTCACCTACTATTTCCACTTGGAGATGTTTGACTTTATAGCTGAGTAGATCAGATACCACTCAGTTCATGATAGCTAGCTTATATTTCATAATTACCTGGTTTCTATGAGGACCCAATAGAAAGCCAAGTACTATGCCTCCAAAGAAGAATGGTTATTCACTGAAGGAGGTATAATTTTGTCCTAAAACCAGGATGTTTCTGCTGTGAATCTTGTATTAAGTCTTTCCACACCACAGACTTGAATTGGTTTTTGAGCGCCACTAATGCCACCAGGTCCTACAAGGCCATATGGAAAAGCTGCATCCTGGACCACGTGCAGAGTTTTTCTTTGGACCCTACTCAAAGTAGTCAGCCTTTCAGGCATCTCAGGAAAGAGCGCTGAAGGGCACACAAAATGTGATATATGTTGCTTCTGAAATCTAAAAAGTACCATCAACCGCACTTTCTTTTTCTAGATGTAGGAAACAAATTGTCCTTGACATTGGAGAGGATAAACTCACACGCCACACAAAACAGATCCCAAGAAACTTCATTGTATTATCATATGATTTATTTCCCACCTTCTGGCCTGCCTAGTTTTAGTCTAAAACACAGCCACTTTCTGTTCTCTGGAGCTCTTCAGCCGATTATCACCGATATAGCCCTGGGGATGGTTAGAGAACCTAGCTCATTTTTTAAAAATATATTATTTATTTATTTATTTATTTATGACTGAGAGAGACAGAGAGAGAAAGAACAAGAGGGAGGAGTAGAGAGAGAGGGACAAGCAGGCTCCATGAGGATGGAGCCTGACACGGGGTGGATCCCAAAATTCTGAGATCATGACCTGAGCAGAAATCAAGAGTAGGGCCTTAACTGACTGAACCACTCAGGGCCCCGACAGCCTAATTTTTTTTTTTTAAGATTTTATTTATTTTTTTTGACGGATAGAGATCACAAGTAGGCAGAGAGGCAGGCAGAGAGAATGGGGGAAGCAGGCTCCCTGCTGAGCAAAGAGCCTGATGTGAGGCTCAATCCCAGGACCCTGATATCATAACCTGAGTCGAAGGCAGAGGCTTTAACCCACTGAGCCACCCAGGCACCCCCCCGACAGCCTAATTTTTAAAGACTCATTTATGGCACAGAGAATAGAGAATTAAGATAATGTTGAGCTGAAAATATATTTCTGCCCTTTTAGATTAAATCAAACTCCTTCTGGCATTCTCTGTTCATTGGATGAGAGAAGAAGTCCAGATAAATGCTGCAGTCAGTGTGTCAGGGTGTGTGTTGATTTCGGCCGTTAAGCAACTACACATGGAAGATCATTTATATTTGTAGTTACTACTTCATTTAGCAATACTAATCCCCTATGATTCTCAAAACTCTTCCCTCTTCTTTTTAAATAAACTCTATGCCCATCATGGGGTTAAAGTTCCCAACCTTGAGATCAAGAGTTGCATGCTCTACCAACTAAGCCAGTCAGGCATCCCAAATTTCTTCCATCTTTTGCACTGGCAAAAAAATGGGGCTATGGTAGGAAAAACAGTGGCTTCCTCTCAACAGTTTTCTCAGGGAGGCAGTTAAAAAATGTGATAATTTTTTTTTAATTGCGATATAACAGAATACTTCTTGACTTACTATTTTGGCAGGAAGGTTGAGTTCCTGAGATTTCACTAAGCCATTCCTACCATTATAATTTTGGTGACTTCTACTCAACAGATCAGGAGTGGGTGTCAGAATGCTGCCATTCACTAAGGTCATCTATCCTAGTAATATACCCAGAAACTGAAGAAGCAATCATGGCAAGAGTTCAGGGCTCCTTTGGAAAGCCCATCAGTTAGTGTTCAGTGCACTGCTCTGGGGAAAGTAGAAGAGTTTCAACACAGGGGATTAGGTGCTTACAAAATAACTGGAAAGACTGGAGAGACAGGTGTCAGAAGGCCACCACCAGAACTACTGAGTTCAAGAACACAATACCAGACCTGCAACCGTGAACTCTGGAGTATTTTCCATTACACAAATGAATGAGAGCACCAAGCTGCCATCTCTTTTGATCCCTGTAACTCTCTTACATATGAAAAACTTGCAGAGATTTTTGAGAGTTGTATCATTTTGAACATCATGCCAGCTCTACTGTTATTATTATAATCAGCATGCCCACCTTGGCTTTGGCAGTTAAGTGTCACTATTTGGCCTCTTCTATCTTAGCATCCCTATTTGCAATCAGGAGTGCTTTTCAAATACAGACTATTTTCCTCTTACCTCAGTGTATGAAGAAGAGCTACCAAAATGCTTTTTAGGTGCTGGGTCTTGTGTACACCCATACAATTCTCAAGACCCTTGAGAATAGGGTCTTGAGAATTGTATGGGTGTACACAAGATAACAGGAAATATTTTCTGGCCATTTCTTCCTCTTCCTAGAAAAAGGAGACAGGGAATAGGTAAGCAGTTCACATGTGACCATCTACCCCAGTATTTATATGTCCATTAACTTTTGGATTGCTTCCCTTATAACAAGAAAATTTCAGCATTGCAGGTTCATTTAGAATGGGCTACTGCTGAGCATAACTCAAGAGATAATTTGGCAAATAATTTAGACAACCTCCAACTGTGTGAGCTAGCACATTAAATCCAGAATCTCTAATAAACTGCACCCTATTGGTAAATTCTGATCGGTAACTGTGTTCTTCCTTTCTTGGTCTAGGACACTGAGAATCCATTTCCACACTTTCTCTCCATACATTCTGCCAACATAAGTTAACAGTCTTTCCATTCCTTTGGTGGGTGTGTTTTCTGTTCCTGTATTTGTTTTATAATGGATCTCGTGAGGCATATAGAGATCTGACTCTGCTTATAGTTCTGGTGGTTTTGAGGGGCAATGAAGTGGAGTGCAGAACTGACTTTCCTCGTAAAACCATTCCATAGGCTCTCTGATGTGAGATCACTGAGGACACTTCAGGCTACATAGGAACAGTATCATCAGATTGGAAGGATTCTTTTGGCTACAGGGAAAAAAAAAATCCTATGTGAGACTGGCCTAAAGGGTCAGAGTGTTTATTACAAAAAAACAAGAATTCCAGAGGGATTGTAAGCTTCAGGAGCCTTTTGTATTCTCTTTGTCCTTAGGTGAGCACCCCTCACGGTTTTTAAGTGGCCACCAGACCACAATGTTCCCTTGTTTATGTTCAGTAGAAGAGAGACACCCCCCACCCCCACCATCCAGAGTGATTTGCATTCTCTGCCTCAATAATGGTCACCATGGAAATGGCATGACAGGATAGCATTCAATATTGGGTTCATGAACCAGTCATTAGGAAGGGGAAAGGAATTAACATGATGGCTCAATCTAATGAGTTTAACTCTGTAGACAAGGATAGGTTGAACACCTGAATAAAACTGAGGCTTCCATTAGAGAAGTCCATATGGTTTAACATCTACAGATATGGACAACTATAGAGAATGAGAAATGTTTTCTTTCACTCAGTAGTCAGAGAAGAATACAAGTATTACACTATTTAAAGCTAATGCTCAATCTTGGAAATAAAGGCTTTTTTTTTTTTCTTTATATTTACTCTCCATGGATAGGTTTGCTTTGGCATAATGGGGCTTTTACTTTCTAGTGGAAATTCCATGTCTTTGATGCCATTTTCTAGTTATACCTAATATTATACAGGCTGACCAAATCACTACCTCTTATTTACCTAAATAAAAAATGTTAATGCAATTTCAGTTACAAAGTTGTTTCAAGGAAGTAAGTGGTGGTAGAGGGGACTAGTGTGGACATTGCTCTAAGTATTCCTCTTGATATATTTACACTTTCTAAAACTAGCTGACATTTTCCAAGTGTGCTGGATTAAAAATGGTCACAAAAATTTTTATAGCTCTTTTCGTCATGAGATGGATCTGGGCTGGACTTATGCATTAGTCTGCTAAGGCTGCTATAACAAAACACCACAGACTGAATGGCTTAAACAACAGATTTATCTTCTCCCAGTTCTGGAAGCTGGAAGTCCCACATCAAAGTTTTGGCAGGACTGGTATCAGGTGAGACCACTCTCCATGGCTTGTAGGAAGCCACCTTCTCACTGTGGCCTTTTCTCTGAGCCTGCCTATCCCTGCTGTTGCTTCCTCTTCTTATAAGGGCACTAGTCCTATTGGATGAGGGTCCCACCCTTATCATCTTATTTATCCTTAATTACTTTCTTAAAGGCCCTATCTCCAAATACAGTCACATTTAGGGTTAGGGCTTCAAAAAAATTTTGGAGGAACACAACTCAGTCTGCTACACCTTGCAACTTGCCTTAACCAACAGGATGCTGCAGAAGTGAAGACATGACACCTGTGACTTCTAATATGGCCTTGGGAAGGCTTGGCAGCTTCAACTCTTGCCTTCTTTGGAACTTCAACAAGACATGCAGAAGGCTGAGCTGGCCAGCTGGAGAAGCTCTGTGGGGAACTGAGGCACCTTGGTTATGAATCGCAGCTAAGCGCCCAATGATTACTATGGCAAGAAAGCTCAGTTGATGCCACGTGGAGCAGAGATGAGTTGTCCCGACGGCGCCCTGAAGAAACTGTTGGTCCAAGGACCGTGTCCTAATAAACGGTGTTATTTTAAGCCACTAAGTTGTCAGGTGGTTCTTAGGCATTAATAGATAACTGATACACCAAGCCTTTTAGGACTTTCTTTTTTTTTTTTTAATTTAATTTTATTTATTTATTTGACAGAGAGATCACAAGTAGGCAGAGCAGAAGGCAGAGAGAGGAGGGGAAGCAGGCTCCCTGCTGAGCAGACAGCCTGATGTGGGGCTTGATCCCAGGACCCTGGGATCATGACCTGAGCTGAAGGCAGAGGCTTAACCCACTGAGCCACCCAGGTACCATGCCTTTTAGGATTTTCATTGCTTATTCGTATTCCATCTTTTAGCTGTCAGTTTAGTGAGATTTGGGAAAGAAGCAGACCGAAAAGTGTATTCCCATATAGCCACACTTAATTACAAATCAAGAAACTAGATGTTATAGATAAGAAAAGTGTTTTTTAAAGAGGATTAACTTAAAAACTTAGTCCTATTTTATATGCAGATAACAAATAACCTTTGGAATTGATAATAAAACTTGGTGAGATAAGAAACAGGAGTTAATAACATAAGTAATTCCTTGCATCCCTGTAAAATATGATGGGACAGCCCAGAGAAGGGAGTGGAAAAATGCCATCCCACTTCTGTTTACTGCAAACACCTAATGAGCCTGTACTACATGTTACCTTCTAAGTTATGCCCTGTGGTTCGTAGGTAGGTAGGCTGTAGGAAGGGTGGGGAAATGAATTAATAGCAAAACAAAACTCTTAAGTAAGTAAAATTTTAAAAAACATATTTCATTTTATGTTTATTTCATCTTCCTTAATATGTATATCATATTCTAATGAGCCATGTGTCATTAGATAATTTTTGTGTATTGTTTACAAATAAAAATGTACATCTATTGGGAGGAAATGCTCATAATATGTTGGCTTACATGTGTAGATGATGGAAATTGTGAAGGATGGGCTAGGAAGCACGGCAGCCCTTTTAAGAAAAAAACATAGAAGACAAGTTTACCTGCCCTGTAATACAGACAAACATCGACGCCTCCAAGATGTCACAGAACTGTCATGACAAAGGCCCTGGGACCACATTGACACCTACTTACCCCTGGCAGATATTTATTGGCCTGCTCTGGGTTATGACACTGTCATAAGCTTTTGGAGGAATCAAAGATGGAATTAAGAGTTTTCTTGCCCAATCTCAAGTTCCTGCCCTTCTCCTGTGGTTGCCCTTTTGGATAAGAACTGATACAGTGGTCTAAAAACCTGAAAGTTATTGTAGAGGTCTTCGAAGAGCCCAACCTAGTCTAGCATTGTTGCCATGACAACCCTGGAGCTCCTTTACCTCCCAGCTCATCTTCTTTTTTTTTTTTTTCAAAGATTTTATTTATTTATTTAACAGAGAGAGAGATTGAGATCACAAGTAGGCAGAGAGGCAGGCAGAGAGAGGGGGAAGCAGGATCCCCGCTGAGCAGAGAGCCCGATGCAGGGCTCGATTCCAGGACCCTGAGACCATTTCCTGAGCTGAAGGCAGAGGCTTAACCCATTGAGCCACACAGGCAACCCCCCCACCCCCAGCTCATCTTCTAAGTCGCCTCGTCAGACACCACGGTCTGGACTCTGTTCCAGACACCTTGCCCCATCCGCCCTGCTTAGCCTCAGCAGCAAGAAGGAGGTGCGGCTGGCACGGTGAGTTCATTCCACGGAGGGGATTTTATCCCACCAGTTAGTCGCCTACCCGCTTCCACTGCAGGTACTTTCTTAATCCTTCTCACTAGTCCCATCTTTTCAGTTACTTATTTTCCCCAAATGATTTTTATTCATTGTCGTCTGGTTTTTATTTATTCATTTATTTTTATATACCCGCCCTGAGGCTCAAACCCACAACCCTGAGATCAGGAGTCCCAGTTTCCTCTGACTGAGCCGGCCAGGTGCTCCTTACAGCATAGCTTTTATTTTTATTTCTTGATTTATCTATGAAGGTTTTATTTATTTGAGAGAGTGAGCAAGTGGGAGGGAGATGGAGAGAGAATCTGAAGTCAACCCCGCATTACACAGAGCCTGACGTGGGGCTCGATTCCATAACCATGAGACCATGACCTGAGCCGAATGGTAGAGTCGGAGGCTTAACTGACTGTGCCACGCAGGCGCCCCTGTCTTCTGATTTTTAAGTAATCACCACATCCATTTTCGTGCTTTTCCTTTCCTTTGCATTCCCCTCCTAGCCTGCCTGCGCCACCACATCGGCTTCCCTCCCTTCGTGTCTCCTCATTCATTTATTCCATGCTGTCCTAGTCACTCTCCTTTGTTCCATTCAGAACATCAGCCAGACGCTTCCCGTTGCTAAGCAACAACATCACGCACACACACCCTTTTCCACTCTTGGCTCATTTCTTCTGCTGTTTTTATAAGCCTGTGGGTCAAATGGTCTCTGAAAGGAAATGAAAGATTCTTTGTCTTCTCTTCATACCGAGGAGATGCACACCATCCTGCCTCCGCCCCTCTTAGGATATTGTGACTTCTTGTTTTATCTGGTCATTCTCCCCAGGCTGTGAGAGAACACTAAAAGTCACAAAACATCCCTTTCAGCTGGGACAATTAATAGATGGGCAGAAGGGATGTAATTTCTGCTAAAGGAACAAAGAAGGAGAAAATGCTTCAAGTTTAGTTGCAGGGCATGGCATGGCCTCGTTGAGCGCTTTTGCCTAGACCTCTGAATCAAATCCAGGATTTAAGAGGTTTCCATTAGGACCTAGCAAGCAAGCTAACAGGTCCTTCATACAGACTTTTGTTGAGTTTTGCAGACGCTACTAATGGCATGTTGACTGGGTTTGCACAAAATAAAGGATAAAGACAATACAATACAAGACTCATTATGTAGTTTCCCGAATCTCACTCCTCTTCCAGACATCAATCCGACATGATGCTTGTACCAAAGGCATAACCCAAGCTGTGTCAGCCCTTCCTTACAACACGCTCTAAAGAGATTAATCTTCTGCCACATTTTAATAGTTTAATCATAATGGTCACTCCATACGTCCAAACACTAGGACAGAATATCAGAGATACCAGGACCTTGAAAAAAAAAACAAACTCCTTTTCACCCCTGCAATGCCTTAAATAATTTCCCTCCTTGGTGTGAATTCTTTCTCTCTCCTTGGGCATTTATGTAATGCCTGGAGGCCTTCCCTGATAACCTTGTCCCTCACAGTTGTTCTCAGCTCTTTGCCCGCAGTCAACACTGAACTCCTGGGAGGGTACTGGGGCGGCTTCTCTTGCTGTGTCCTTGCTCCTCGGGTACTGCTCTCCATGAGGGAAGGACTCAGATCCTGCATGCAGTGTATATTTGATAAATTGCTTTAAATTTAATGATAGCACACAGATGCTCTGACAAGGCAGTTGTTTTAGTTTCATCTTTTAAGAGGAGTTTCTTGGCATTAAAGCTCAAGTTCATCAGCAATCAGTGTACCAGAAATGAAGTTTATGTGTCCCTGTCATTAACTAGATTTGCCGACTGAGCATTTCAGTAGAAAAGTTTTTAAGAGGCTTATTTGTCAGGACCCGTTGATATTCCAAAAGTGAAATCCCCGTGAGACTAAAATCCACTCCAAGGTATTCTAAGAATGCCTGACCAGAACTGGAATTGGCAAGTTATGACAATTTTCCTTCTAGAAGTGAGCCCTTTTGAGATGATGTTATGTCTTCTGAGAGGTTCAGAAAAGTTTAATATGATTTCAGTTTTTATCTTCAAGTAATATCAACTAATGAAACATGTATTTGAATTTCCTGGATTTTTTGTTTTATGTACTGCTTGCATTAAACAACTGAAAATTATATGCAATTTTCACTGCTTTTCAGTATTTACTCCTCCACTACGTCTTCTCTCCAAACTGAAATATCAGTCAACATCCCCTGATCATAATTAATTTTTTTCCCATATCTCTATGTATTCAATTCCTTCATCCCCTTCCATCCCACCTCATCAATGTGGTTTCAAGTCCCACAGTCCTTGCTGTCATTGAAAACTGTGGCACTTTCCTCCATAAACAGATGTAATCTCCACCTGGAACACATATATTGTGATACAGCCAGCATCCTGGGGGCCTCTCATTGTTTCTGACCTCTCAAAGTTAATGACCGCTCTGCTCACTCAGCCCCATACAACCTCCACCACACCCTCAGCCCACCATCTGGGACTACTTCACCTCCAAAACCTTTAAGAGAGAATCTCCCTCTCCAACCACGATCTCCTCCACTTCCAACTCTCAGTCAGCTGGTCTTCACACACGCCATCAGAACTGTTTCAGGACTTCACACCATCCTCATCCTGTTTGTCCCTATTATCTTCTCCTTTCTTCACTCCTTCCCTACCCAGCAAAGATCCCATGTTCCATCTTTAAACACTCTCTCCAGTATCTCATCTCCTTTGCTCCTTATTAGCCTGGCAAATTCTCAACCCCCGATGACTTCATGCTCCTGTTTCCCTCTGTGTACCTGGAGAAATAACATGGCTTGACCATGGGTGCTAGGCCAACTCCACATCATCAAGGGAGTGCTGGTTCCCCAAAGCTGCCCAGCAACTCTCGCCACATCGCTCCTCATCTACCTGTTATAAAGCATCATTCATTCACTCATTTGCTCAATTGCCTACATATTTTTTAAAGATTTTATTTATTTATTTGACAGACAGAGATCACAAGTAGGCAGAGGGGCAGGCAGAGAGAGAGAGGATGGAGCAGGTTCCCTGCTGAGCAGAGAGCCTGATGCGGGGCTTGATCCCAGGACCTGGGATCATGACCTGAGTTGAAGGTGGAGGCTTTAATCCACTGAGACAGCCAGGCACCCCAATTGCCTACATATTTATTGAGTGCCCACTGTAGTGGGGTGTTGGGTCTCGAGACCAAAACAGACAAGGTCTCACATTCAGAGAGCTAAAGATCTAGCCTGGAAGACTGAAATTAAAACAAGTCCAGAGAAGTGAATTATTTGGAGGCTAATGTCTGAGAAGAATAGAGAATATATGAAATATTTACTCTGATGAGTGGGAGGGAAGATGACTAGAGAAACACAGGAGAGCCGCTGGACAGCTGTGAGGGACCACAGCCTGATGACACAGAGTTGAAACAGTGCCCATGATCGGGTCATGTGATTTCTCCAGGAGCCCTCTCTAGTGTGGGTCGTGGGTGCACACAGAGAAACATGCAGATGAACTCACTCGATGTTGGGCATTTGCCAGGCTGATGAGATACTAGAGAGAAACCCTATAGACAAGATAATATCTCAGATTAAAAAGTACTAATGGACTTGTAGTCTTTTGATAATTATTTCTTTTCTAAACAGATAGTAAAAGTACAACTACGACCATACAACTCTCCAGAAAATTACTCAACAATTAAAGGGCATCCTCGTATTCCAAAAAGTTGTCCTCTTCTTGGATATTGTTCCGAGAGATATATAAAATACTGATTTTTGCTAACTATGAGTTACTTTCTTTTTTCATTTTTAACATTATTCAAATACAAAAAAATGAAAAAATTGTCATTTAAAAAAATGCAAACATTATATAAGTACTCAGGATAAAAGTGAACTCTCCCAGCATTCCACTTCCCCTTTCCCACTCTCTGTCTCTACACTAATGCCCTGTTAAGAATTTGATGTGTGGGGGTACCTGGGTGTCTCAGTCAGTTAAGTGGCTGCCTTTGGCTCAGGTCATGATCCCAGGGATTGAGCCCCACTTTGGGCTCCCTGCTTAGCAGGGAGTTTGCTACATCCTCTCCCTTGGCTTGTGCTCTCTCTCTCTCTCTGTTAAATAAATAAACAAAATCTTAAAAAAAAAAGAATTTGATGTGTGTCCATACAGTGCTCATTTCTATGGGCTTACACGCAAAAGGATGTTTGCAGGCAGATGGATACACACCTGCGTATGAAAACTGCATAGGTAATTCATCTTTTTGAGAAGGCAAGAGATAAACATTAGACAAGTGTGTCTTCCTTCATTTTTAGAAAGTTTTATCCATTTATTTGAGAGAGAGAGAGAAAGCATGTGCATGCCCAAGTTGGGGGCCAGGCAGACGGAGAGAAGCATAAGCAGACCCCCTACTGAGAGCAGAGCCCTACTGGGGCTTGATCTCAGGATCCTGAGATCATGACCTGAGCCTAAATCAAGAGTGTGACGCTTAACCCGCTGAGCCACCCAGGCGCCCCTGTGTTTTCCTTTAAGTAGGAGTAAAATTTTATTGCCTATGAAGCAAAGCACTTGGACCTAAAGTTAAGCTACTTTTGATAAACTGATAAGAAAGCTAAATGATACAGACTACTAATGATCCAGGGAACAAAACATAGAATTCACTTGCTAACTCATTTGATTGAGAGGATGATCTCAAGTAAAATTAAATTTTGTGATACACTTTTATCACAAATTATATCTAGGTTATATATATGACAGAGAGGATCTGTAAAGACAGATAAGGACTCTATTAAATGTTTTCACTACAAACACAGAATTTGCCCATCTGAAGTGTAAGCTATCTTTAGCTATCAGTATCAGGGTTTGTGAAACAGGTTTTAAATAAAATAAAAAGTCCCAATATGCAGCAATATAGGATTGATAATTAATTATGCCTCTTGTTAGTCACTTCAGAACTAATTGAACCCTCAGGGAATGGATTCAGTGAGTTTTAGTTCTTTTTTTCTTTCTTTGCCACCTTGAACTAGTCATATATCTCCCACATTATAAAAAGTCAGCGTATCTTTCGGAATGTCACCTAGCTTTTAGAATTGCTGTCTGCTTGTGCAATGTGTTCAAATAACAACTTCTCATAGTTTCTAAGATTAAGGACAAACAGTTTCTGCCACAACGTGCATTTATAATTATATAATTTAGGATAGTACTATGCAATTCCTCTTCTATAACTTGCTTTTTTTCATTTAACACTATGCTGAAATCTTTTATGTAGTACATGTAGATTGACTTCATTATTTTTAACTCTTCATCCTCTTCCATTATAAGAAAATACCATAATTCATCAAACTACTTTCTTTTCATTAAACTTTAGATTTTGTCACTACAAACAATGTTCTAATGTTTGTAGATGTGAGGCTCATGCATTTATCATGTAGATGGGATGTAATGGGATGCTTATGCATGTATTTTTGCTTATATATCTGAATATTTCTGTATGATACATACTCACACTTGGAATTTTTAGGTAAAAAGAACTTTATACTTATTTATATATATATATTGATATAAAAACAAACTTCTATGCAGCCAAATGGGCAAAGTACATAAAAAGTTAACTCACAGAGCAGCAAATCTAAATTACTAACAAACATATAAAGATACTCAAACTGATTAATAGACAGGAAAATAAAAATTTTACTATTTAACTGGCAAACATTTAAAAGACCAATAAAACCTATTACTGGTGGAAATATGGGAGAAAGCTCCTTCAGCTTCTTTTGGAAAACAATCTAGCAGCATCTATTAAAATTAAACTCACTATTAAAATTAAAACTATATCGGGACTTCAACCAACAAACTCACTTTTGGAATCCAATGCCATAAAAATCAAAGTCCAACAGGTCAGAATATATAAACAAAGGTGTTTTGGACTATATTCATTTCTTTCTACAAGACACAGGCCCTTCCCTGAAGGTACTCACAGACTCTGGGGGGGAGTGGGAGGAAGTGCGGGGATGGAGGTAGGGAGACAGATAAGTGTACAAGCAATTGGAATTCTTGGAAGAGGTGCTAGGAAATCAGTCCAGACCTGGGATGGAGGGCTGCAAAAAAGTCAACTTTGCATGACTTTTTACAATACAGCATGGTTCTGAGACCCTGTGTGTTCCAGGACCACTAAATCGAGGAGAGATAATGGGACACTGGGAAAACACTACCCATAAACTTGCCATAAAACAAGACTGTGTTAATAAAAGTCACAGATAATCTATTTTTTCAACGGCAGTGGAGACAAAACATGAGGTACATATTGAAAAAAGAATTCGGTTTTTGGGAAGAGAATCCACAGTCTATTATTAAGTGGTAGCCAAGATTGCTGTTTTCTTCAAATGCTGGGTACAGAGTACACACTCCTGAAAGGTATTTGTGGGAAGAGCACGTAAAAAAGGTTTAGATCAGATAAGACTTTCTCTTGAATAGGCTTTTCCTCCCTCCCTCCCTTCCTTCCTTCCATCCTTCCATTCTTTTCCCCGACCGTTTTCCAAAACAAGGAAAGGCTCTAGTCCAAGAGGGCTTCTAATCCTGTGAACCTCACTTTGACCCCGTTATTTCACCACATAACCATGAGGCAAAATCATCAGCTCTTACATCATGAACTTTAAATGCCAAAAGAGTGCCGAACGATTTTAAAGGCATAAATGTTGATATAGCAGAAAAAAGAATGTTTAACATTAAAAATAAACAAACAAAACAGACAGTTCATTAGAGACTGGTAATCTGTGACAACGGAGATTGCGTCAATAATGGATTTCAGGAAGGGGCTCCTAGCCTCTGGAGAAACAAAGCAGCACCACTAGGAACAAGGTACATTCTCTCCCCAACTATTGTCATTAAAGGAAAAGTCATTAGCAGGGGTTCTCTCATGGAAAGGCTGGGACTCCACGGAATAATGAAAATGTTCCCAGTATCTAAGTGTTGCCTGGCTTTGCTCCCATATCAACAGCAAAACAACCGCCTAGCAACCTACATTTGCCCATTTCCTCACCCACTGCTGTTTGTCCAGCGAAAACAGCCCTACTACTCCCTGTCTGCTTTGGGAATTTTGTCCAACAGGAGTCGAGTCTATACGCCAAGTTGAGGAGCGACACATGCTGGCATTTCCCAGCACATGCTGTTCACCACGTGGGTTCCTGGAGCTGCCTCTTGGCTCCGAGGAACTAGAGCTCCTCTCCCCTCCCCCACTTCCTCTCACAAAGACAACAGGCAACAGCGATTGTCAAGTATGTGCTCATGAGCTCCCAACTGGCCAACGACCCTTTCGACCCAGTGACCTGTTTTATGAATATCAGACAAGCGGGTCCAATTTGTTTTTTGCATTTCTCGGGAGTACATAGAGTTCACACTAAGAGAATAACAGTCGCTCCTAAAACAAAGAAACCCCCCTAAATGCTGCTTTGCAAGGACTCTTTGCCATCTGTTTATTTCCTCGTGGCAGTGCTGTTTACAGGGGCCTCTAGCAATGGCACCAGCGTACAGATCCAGACTGAAGTACTTTTCCTCTTTCCAGAGGGTGTTTCCTTGAACTTTCCCATCTGCTTCTGAGTAAGATGTATAAAATATTATTTATAAAATAAGACTAGTAAGTGACTCACAGGGAATAAAAATAAATCAGGGTGCAGCTTGTCATCTTTAAGAGGAAAGAAAGCAAAAGGCTCCACAAGTGGAGAAAGGACTCACTTTTTCACATCTCCTCAAGGACCGTCTTCAGATAAATGACAGGCAGGAAATGGGTTTGTGAGGGTTAAGTTGAACTCAAGAAAACTCAAGAGCCAGCCCCTCATGCATATTCATAAAAGGCAACCTGAACTCCCCTTTAAAACCGCAGCGTGACCCTGTTTCCTGCACACACTTTGCCTCCCACACTGCCAGGAAACCCTAGAACGATGAAGCGCCTGGTGCCTCGCTTTATACCTCGGTTCATAAGAATGATGATAGTTCTTTGCAGACTTAACCCGCACATTCACTGGATTTACTTATGACAGCTCAAGAAGTACCCATCTGTTAGAATGCATTTTAGAGCTATCATTGTGCAAGTGTGAATTTCAAGGCTAATAAGAAGCAAAAGAAATATGGCTATTTATTTTCAGTGGAGCCTTGGGCATTTATTATTAATACTTTAATGGAGAAATAGGTCAGTATAACACACATAGGAAGACAATTATAGACTACACAGTGCTTCTCTTCTAACAGACTTTCTACAGCAAACTACCGGAGTTAGTTTGACCTGCCAGCAAATATAAACCGAGGACCTTGTTGTTCCAAAGGGATTCAGGGAGACCTGAATGGAGTTTTCCATTCATTCACTCAACAAGTAATTACTTAATGTTACTACATATCTCGAGTACTGTTCTAGCACTTGGAAAACTGTAATGATAACAGATAAAATTTCCTCCATCATGAAGCTTATTGTCATGTTCTTCTAGGGAGAAAGAATACGTTAGTGCATCACAGAAGGTCCTGGACCTTTCTGTTCAATTTCTTTTAAGTGCCCGTGATGACTCCAAATGAAGAAGTTATGTGTTCCCAAGTGTGCTGTATGAAAGAGAGAGAGGGAGAGAGAAAGAGGGAGAAATAAAAGAAAGGAGGGAGGGAGGAAAAGACAGCAGCATTCAAATACAGAGAATGACCTGAGAGGGAGATTATTTTAAAAGTGGTTAAAAGAAGATTTGCCTTTATGGTCTAGTAAAAAACATAAAAATGTGTCTGGGAAACACAAAACAGACACAAAAGAACATTAGCACAAATGGAAAAAAAAATCTACTGTGTTCCACATTAGGAAGAAAAAAATATTATCAAGATGTCAACACTCTCTGATCTAATCTCTAATTTTGACAGAAGACCCAAAATCTTCAGAATGATGTTTTGAACTAGATAAACTAGATAACTAGATAAGCTGGTTCTAAAGCTAGAAGAAAATCTGGGGCTGGGAGTGGAATGGAATGAGGGGGGGACTAGCCATGTTAGATACTGGAATAAAGAGCTTCAATAACGAAGAGTATAGTACTAACTGTAAATACACAGAAAAACAACGAAACTGAATTAATGCCCAGATATAGTTCCAAATATATATGGGAATGTAATATCTGATCCACAACCCCAAGGGCTGGCTTGCCTCACCACCGTTGTCAGCATGCTGCCTGGTCCTCTCTGTCTTTTTCATCAAGAGGCTCAGTGCTAACCAGAGGCCCGGGACACAGAACAGCTAGGAAATAGGAAAGGGTGTCAGGTTTAGATGACAAGAAACTAAAGCATCAATCCTACTTACTTGTAGCTTGGGGTGACCTGGAACCTAGAGCTCAACTGTGCTGAGCTTTGGGTTTATTGTCCAATGCATGAGAATAATAAAATATATCTCAAAGAATTATTGTAAGGGCAAAATAAGCTGATATATATGAACAAATTTAACAAATTTGGTACTAAAATAGAAACATATCCTAGCCCAATAGCTTAACAGGCATTTTAATACCAGGATGATTGTTCAACAACTTGTGCAGAGAGAAATGCTGTTTAAAAATTTCAAATTTAATAAATAAATAAATAAATAAATAGAAATAAAAAATCTCAAATTCTCCTTTGTCATCCAACATTTAAGGAAAAAAGAATTATTTTAAAGCTCAGTTTTAAGGACCAATGATTTCTTTATAGCAAAAACTCTTTAAAAGGAGATCAAGATATTCAACGTACTCATCAAATCCAGCAAGATAAGTTTAGTTACATAGCTCAGGGAAGGACTTTTTAGGATTTGGGGGGGGGGGGGTTTTTTTTTTTTTTTTTTTTTTTTTAGGGAAGGACTTTTCAATTTCAACATTTTTAAGGAGAATGTGGAATTTTTTAAAGAAGATCTTGGACTGAGATGTGACTAATGGGAACTTGTCTTGTTGGGAGGCAGGTACTGCCCCAGGCATCAAAAATGGAAATTGACTCTTACACAACAGAAATTTGAGCAATTATGGAAAGGGTAGAAATACAAACACAATTGCATGTAAATTTTTAATTTTTACCTTTAGAGGTATTGTACAATTCAGTGCCTAAGGGCTAAAGGGATGTTAAAGAGATTTGTGGGAATGAAAATATGGAAGCCACATGCACTCTGGAAAAACATGACAAAGGACAATGTTGAAGATTGTTGGAACACAAGTGGCATCAGTTGGTGGAACGTGCCAGGCCAATGGCACTTTGCAGGTACCTCAGAAGTGGAGGGACTTTGAGAGAAGGGACAGTAATGGGCATCCTGTCCACAGTATGCTGGCCACAGGAAAGGCATACAAAACTGTGAGGTGAGTAAAAATTGATAGAATGCTTGCTGAATAACCCTGACTTAATTTTGTCAGGCAAGTGATCAAAAGTTAGCTTGCTGCGGGGAAAGGCGGTTTGCATAAAGATGGGACTAATGGTAGGGAAGAAAAAGTTCTTCCCATTGTCTAGATATGAAGTTTGGATTCAGTCTGGCTTGTACCTGGGGAATGGAGAGAGTATATGGCTTATGGCTTTGAGAAGTCCTGTAGAACAAGGAATCAGGAAGTTGGTGATTTTCTGGACAACATGATAGAAAGGAAAGGTCAAGAAGATTGGGAACATAGGAGGCTGGCAGGAGAATGGAGCCATTCACAGTACAGGGAACTTGTGATGAAGGCTTATAAGGAGAACAGGGACAGAAAATAAGCCTGATTTTTGTCTACATTTAGCTGTAGCCAACATATGACCCAAAGTCTATTAGAAACAAAATAACAACTGTAAATATAATAAATTCAAAATTCTTATCAAAAGAATATTATTTTTTATCATGAGCCTAAATTTATTCCCATTTATAATATGCATAAAAATATACATGAATTTCATATTTATCACTGGCCTATATCTTTCCTAAGGAAAATATATCTGTTATAGACACCAGTAAAAGAATCCTTCCTCCCACCCCTCCTTTGATAGAGAAATAGCAGAGGAGCACATTTTTGACAATCTTGTTGAGGGAGGAAACATTTCATGCAATATCATCACCTCCACCATCTGCCTTGCTCTAAAGTTCACCAGCTGCTAAATTTATGCATTTCCTGTAGGTCATCATTTTGGCCCTTTCTTGGACATGAGTCATCGAATAGGTGAGATATTTCTCTTTTTTTAAGATTTATTTTTTTATTTGAGAGAGAATGCATGAAAGTGGGGGGAGAAACAGAGGAAAAGAATCTTTCAAGCAGAGCCTCACTGAGCCCAGAGTCCCACACAGGGATTGACTTGGGACTCAATCCCATGAACCAGGACATCACAACCTGAACTGAAACCAAGAGTCAAACACTCAACTGATTGAGCCACCCGGTGCCCCTGGGTGAGATGTTTCTAGGTCACTGTGTAGACTCCGTGTTGAACATCAGTGTGGAAAAATACAGTTGGTTGTGCTGGAAATACAAGGTGTACACACTTGTACTTGTCACAAAATCCCATAAAAAAGTTGACATCGTTATTTTATCATTCAGGCCTTGTTTTTTTGTTTTTGTTTAATAACTGGATTGATTATTTCCCCAACTTGCCAAGTTTGGTTTTGAATAATCCTCAAGTGGTTTCTTTCCCCCACTTATGATAAGTCCTCAATGGATTTTCAAAGAATTTTGAGAATTTTCAAAAGAATTTAATACATTTTCAAACATTTTTTTTAAATTTTATTTATTTGTTTGACAGACAGATTACAAGTAGGCAGAGAGAGAGGAGGAAGCAGGCTCCCCGCTGAGCAGGGAGCCCGATGCGGGGCTCGATTCCAGGACCCTGGGACCATGATCTGAGCCGAAGGCAGAGGCTTTAACCCACTGAGCCACCCAGGCGCCCCACATTTTCAAACATTTTAAACAGGACTTTTATTTTCCTGTGAGATCCCTTAAATGTTAAATAGTCGACAATCATGAAGAACTTTCTCATTCTAAAGTTTCAGGGATTGATGGAAAATATGTCATTTTTTTGTGAACTTCTGAATGTCAGTCCAAAAGAGAGCCCAGCATCTTTTGAGAACCAAGAGAAAAGCATAGATTCCCAATGAGATTGTATACAAGAGCCAACATTATATGTGGTCTGATGTGCTCTTGAAAACGTCAGCCACACCTGTGGTACATAAAAGCATGGGCTTTAAAATCAAACAGACCTGGGTCAATCCTAATGTAGGACCAACAGGCTACTTAGCTTCTCCAAGACTCAGTTTAAATATCTCTGAAATGGATCTAATATTCATCTTAAGATGTTGTGATAAGTGGAAAATGAGGCAATGTGTGTAAACAGCTAGCATAGTGCCTCACATATAGTGAGCGAGTGCTCAAAAATGGTAGGTAATAACAGTAATTATTGTAGTAGTAACAACAATAGTAATTACCTTACTGTAAAGAGGATAATCATCACTGCGGTTAGAAGGCACTGTGGAAATGGTAATAAGATCATACCTGGCTGGTTTGACCTGAAGTGGAATTTCTGCCTCTCCTAACAGAAATAGCACCAGCAAGGCAGTAAGGAATCAAAATACCACCTGGGCAATAAGGTTCTTCAATGGATACCTTGAGCAGAGTACCTATGATTTTGGTTAGAAGACCTTGACTGCTAAATTAAGCAGGATCCTGGAACATTTTTTTATGTCAGGATCCTGGAACATTCTTCTATAGAATAGATATTGTCTTATTTTAAGAACCCCCAGGGAAATAGATTCTATAACTTCCCTTAACCTATTTCAGTGTGTAGCAACTGTCCCTCTTAGTAAATCTTGAGGGCTAATTTAGGCCAGTCATCTTACATTTAATTCAGATTTTATTGATACTTGTACTGGCATTAAACCAAGTTACAGCTAGAAATATATACACATGTGTTAACAGGAGATTCCAGCATTAGCATCCACTCTTGATAATCGACCTTGATGAGTTCACATGCAGGAAAGAGTGGCATTGTTAATGTAATCAGAAACATGTTAGCACTCTTTGCGTAAAGGCACAGCCCAAGTTCATCCTTGACGATTGTCACACGCTGACTTGTGTGCCATGAATCAAAATGAGAAACATTTTAAAAGCCAGCAAGCTGAAAGGAACTGTTCTCCAAGAGGTTTCTGCAGAGTTTACTTCTACTCTGGCCAAGTGGGCCCCCCAGGGCATTGGCTCATTCCCTTTGGAAGGCATCACTGCCTGTCCACCTTCTGGAAGCTCTCGACATTCTGCGCAGTGTCTAGGATTCTTCAAACAGCAAGAAAAACAACAAATCCCCTGAAGCCATCATCAAGGAGCAAGGGACTTTTCTTTCTTCACCATTTCTTGTGAGAGGCACCAGTCCGAGGGCCACTGCTGTGCTCAGTGGATCCGAAAAACAGTGCCAAAAAGGGACTCAAACGGATGAGAGCTTGTGCCCAGACACTCCGGGCAGAGCCAGGCTAGTTGCCAAAGACCCTGAAGACTTTACATGTAGACCAGGTCAGAGTTCCTGAAGCGTGTTTTTTGAAACACAGTCCCTAAGCGCTGTCCCTGTCTCATCTTCTCCCCAAAAGAGCGTAAAAAAACATTCAGAAAAGGTGGAGTATAGGGATGGATTAACCATGAGCTAAGAAAGCATAAGCTTTATCTGTATGGGAAACATCCAAAGCTCTACATCTAGTTTATATTCAAGATTTTATATTCTGTGGACCAGTATTCTCTGCACTGTTCTAAAACCCGTTTCCTCTTCTGTGTAACAAGATTAACAATATTTTGCCCATGCTTAGTGTTACTTTTCCTGGAAGACATCCCAAAGAGAGCTCTAAGACTCACAAATCTGGATCCCACTCCTGACTTCTAGCCATATTCCTCTTTGGGAGACTCATAGTGCTTATTTGTTTACTAAACTAAGTCCTGAAGGAAAGACTTCTGATTCACTTTGTGTAATCTAACATTTCCTCCTCAGGATGGGACATGACACTCTCTCTTACCCAGTGTGCAGCCTGTGACATGGGAGGGAGACAACAGGTGATTGAATTCAGGGAGTCCTCATGTCAGCTACCCTCTGGAGGTCCACATGTCCTTCCTCCTTCTCTAGACATTCTCTTCTCAAGATGAGCAGGAATCCAGAGTCCCCGTCCAGTTCCTGGACATCCACTGGAGTGGCTTTCTTTTCCAGAGCTTTCATTGTCAAATCCATTGCCTCTCTCTGTTAGAATCTTCCAGGTTTTGCTGAGTTCCCAGTCAAGTTGGTGCTTGAGGACATAATGAGAAAAAAAAAAAAAGGGGGGGGGGGAAACACTGGGAAGAACAATAGTGACCAGTACACTGACACTGTAGTTATACCAGGGAGACACAAAAAGGATGTGACTTTAAGGCTTAACCAGGTGTTTGGAAATTTTTATATAGGAACAAAGTGACAATACTGTTTTTCTTTCTTTTTAAGCATTTTCTTTTTAGGAGAAGAAAGGGGACGCTAGCTTCACTTTAATCTTGGGAAGAGAGGGCTGCCTTCATCCATCCAACCACGCCTATCCCCCCTGATCGGGGGGGAGAAAGACATGTTCTTGGACTCCCCACTCTCCACGGAATGTAACCTACCCACTCCACTCCCAAAGACCCACTTGTCCAAGCCTCAGTGTAGCCACGTGGTAAGGGATGGAGAAAGGAGGTCTGAGGTGTCAATGGCTCATGCAGTGTCCATGTGTGATAGGCATGGGTCCTTGAAAAGTTTGTTCTTGAAGGGCACAAGTCCTTGCGGTTAGAAAGAGCCCTGGGAGGAGGTCAGAGGGTGGCCAGAGTCATGGCCTGCCCCTTACTGATGCAGCATAATTTCTTGCACCCCTCTGGGATCCAGTTTTCTCCTGTATGGGACAGGATTCATGGAATCTGGTCGGCATTTGCTAGCACTTAACAGCAGTTGCACAGGAGCTGGTGATGGATTGATCTTCTGGGTCGACCTTGGGTCTCCAGCAAGCACTACGCAGAAACTGCCTGTGGGAGCTGCGTGGGCGACCGCCTGTGGCTCAGACCAGGTCCGCTGGCATTTTCACTTCCTCCTGCTCCAATGTCACTGCAAAGGGCCAGCTGGAGGTGACAACGGCTAAATGCCAACAAGGCAAGCTGGCTGTGGTGTGTGCGCTCTGTCCATGAGCACCCGCAAAGGCGTGGGGACTGAGCACTCAGCCACCATGAGCAAAGGGAGTACTGAGCACAGGGTGTTTTGGGCTTGGGTTTGTGAGGTTCCTCTTTTTTGTTCTTTCACCCAGGAAGACATTTGAGTGTGGGGTTATCTTCCTGGCCAATTTCTTTTGAGTCTACTCTTTTTTCTGTTCTTATCTAACTGGATGAACCTTCTTCATTTCATTTTACTTTCTCTTTTTCCTTTGCACTCCCATCACTACCTCTTCTGTTCTGATGCCCTTTCACTTTTTGTTTCCTCGGTCCCCTGAAGTCCTTTGGAACATTTCTGCACAGGTAAGCAGATTCGCTTTTCCCAGTAGGGATGAGGGGCAGCTCCCGCCCGCGTGGGGGAGCGTCTCCCCTCGCACATCTGTGGCTGCCGGGTGAGCCCCTGGAGCTCAGAATGGTTCACTGGGGACACACATCGTGCACCATAAGCTGGTACACATGTGCAGATAGAACCAAAACCAACTTCATCCTAGAACACGTGAGGCACTCTGATAGCTTCATTCTTCCCCTAACTCCCTACCCTCCTCCCCTCCCTCCCTCTCTCATTTTCCTTCTCTCTCCTTCTCCCTCTCTCTTTCTTTCTCTCTCTCTATTACCATTCCTCGTCCTCTACACTGATCTCAGGATTCATCACTGTCATTAACAGGGGACTGAAACTTGCATGTTGAAAACTACTCATTTGGAAGCACTGTCCACTGGCCCTAGGAAAGAGGCCCTTTATTTTCCTTCAACGCATACTGTGTCTGTACATCATGAGAAACCCACTCCTCAAACAGATGAAATTTAAATTCTCCTGGGGTGAACTGAGAGACAAGGAAGAAAGGAAAACAAGTCTTTAAAGAATATTGTGGAGACATCTTTGGGTTCAGGAAATGGGGATAATTGCCCTGATGCTTTGAGGTTCCCTGGTTCCTCTCCTCCCAATGCCCCTGTGTTTTCTGCCTGCCTCCCACCTCCCTCCAAAAATCTCTGACAAAGGATCTTGTGGTAAGCAGAATAATGCTCCCCGCAAGATGTCCATGTCCGAGTCCCTGCAGCCTGCCAATATGTTTGTTATGTTATGTGGCAAGGGAAAATTAAGTTTGCAGATGGAGTTAAGGTTGCTAATCAACAGATTCAGTAATGGAGAGAATATCTTGGACTATCTGGTGAGGACCAATGCAATCACAAATGTCCTTATAAGTTAAAAAAAGGGGGGGAGGTGCCTGGGTTCAGTTGGTTAAGCACCTGTCTTCGGCTCAGGTCATGATCCCAGGGTCCTGGAACGGAGTCGCCCATCAGCTCCCTGCTTGGCAAAGAGTCAGCTTCTCCCTCTCCCTCTGCCACTCCACCACCCCCACCCCGACCCGTGCTCTCTCTCTCTCAAATAAATAAATAAAATCTTAAAAAAAAAAAAAAGAGGCAGGAGAACAGAGTCAGATTCAGAGTGATTCAGTGTAAGAAAGACCCTATGACTTCTAGTTTCTAGTTTTGCAAGCAAGGGACTTGGAAGTTGCCACCCCATCCTAACAACAACAGAAAAAGATGAACAGACTGAAAAATCAGCAACTCTTCTCAGATCCATAAGAGAAAGGAAGACACAGGGCCAGCTGCCGCTCACAAGGTTAGAGAGACAGGCCCCATGGGCCCAGATCACAGCTTTCCTGAGCAGGGACACAGGAGAGGAGACCACCAGGGGAACCAGGGCTGAGACAGGACAACCTGCCCAGACCCTGACATCACGACCTGAGCTCTGAGCTTAGCTCCAGGAGCTCGACCAGGTTCATATGATAAATATGGAAGAAACCTCCTCACAGGCTTCTGGCCGAGAGAGAGGAAAAAGAACCATCTTGTAATAGGCCAGAGCACTTGTTCTTAACGAGGGCTGACCTCAGAGGAGACCAGTTAACCGGAGCCTGACCAGTTGGGGTCTTCTCAGAGCCTAACTGACCTGGGAAAGGAATTGCCTGATTCCAGCCCACTTTAGTCATCCCTTCCTACCTCAGGTGGGGAAGACCATAACTGAGACACACTTGTGAGCTCACACTGCAGGGGCACAAGCTCACTAGAAGCCTGGGAACTGATGGCAGGAGTCTAGAAGGCTTCCGGTCCCCCACACCTCACCACCACATTCCTGAAGGCTGATTTACAACCCTTCCTTTCACCCAGCACATCATGAGCAGCTACAAAGTGACAAGGCATATTAAAAGACCAAAAACACGGTTTGAAGAGACTGATCAAGCACCAAAGCCAGACATGGCAGGGATATTGTAATTATTAGACTGGGAATCTAAAACAATTTTGATTGATATGCTAATATGATAGACAGCAGGCAACAAAGACTCCATTAGCCATTGTTAGCTTAGAAGACAGAAGGGAGCCACAAGCCAAGGAATGTGGGAAATCTCTAGAAACTGGAAAAAGCAAGAAAACAAAACCTCTCCTTCTTGCTCCAGAAGGAAAAACAATCTTGCCAGCACCTTGATTTTAGCCCAGTGAGACCCACTGCAGATTTGACCTCCAGAACTATAAGATAATACACCTGTGTGGTTTTAAGCCACTAAATCTGTGACTTGTTACAGCAGCAATTGAAAACTAATGCAGATGTATTCTTGGTCAATTATAACACACTGTGAATCAGAGCATTTCTGAACCCAGAGTTTATTTAAAATACCTGATTTCTTCTTCCAAGGCTGGCCCTGGCACTTGGCATTGTCTTCAGTTTGGGAAAGGGAGAATGAACAGAGGTCTCTTGCCAACCCACTGAGCCACTGAGACCAGGGTAGCAGGCTGGGCGGACTGGGTGCTGGAGGGCAGGTTCTTCCTCCTCCATCTCAGCAAAGACCTGGAAATTCAGTTACCCTGCAAATTGTCATTTTACCTGGGGTTTTTTTGGGTTTTTTTTCTTTTCCTTTTTTTTTTTTAAGGTTTTATTTATTTCTCTGTCAGACAGAGAGAGGGAGAGTAAAGCAGAAGGAGCAGCAGGCAGAGGGAGAAACAGTCTCCCTGCTGAGCAAGGAGCCCGACGATGTGCGACTCAATCCCAGACCCTGACATCATGACATGAGCGGAAGGCAGACGCTTAACCAACTGAGCCACCCAGGCATCCCTGTTTTTCACTTTCAAAGAATAAAGGCAGTCACTACATCTTAATGTCTAAGCTGCCTAAGGGGGAAACCACCCCAATACAATTTTGGAACAGAGAATTCTTAGAGCAATGATTTTCCTAAGTGGTGATGAATGTTGTTCTGAGCTCCTTTTGGACTAGACCTGACCACCCTCCACCCCGCCCTGCCCCACCCTGCCCAACCCTCCTTAAAAAAAAAATTTAGAAGTAATGCCTTTATTAGTTTTTTTACATTATAATCTCCATTTAAAACAACTATGAATATATACCAACAAATGTGCTTGTCTCCTTTTTTAAACTGAGATGTAATCAACATGATATTATATTAGTTTCAGGTGTACAACAGAATGATTCAATGTCTGTGCACATTGTGAAATGATCACCACAATAAGTCGAGTCAGCATCCATCACCACGCAGTGAGACTTAACGGATCTCAAATTCTCCTTATCCCCTTCGCGGTTAGATTCTACCTCTAAACTGCCATCCCCCAGGCGCCTGGGTGGCTCAGTGGGTTAAGCCGCTGCCTTCGGCTCAGGTCATGATCTCCGGGTCCTGGGATCGAGTCCCGCATCCGGCTCTCTGCTCAGCAGGGAGCCTGCTTCCCTTCCTCTCTCTCTGCCTGCCTCTCTGCCTACTTGTGATCTCTGTCTGTCAAATAAATAAATAAAATCTTTAAAAATATATATATATATATAAAAATAAATAAATAAACTGCCATCCCCTGGACAAAAGATCTTGAGAAAATAACTTCAGCTCCCCAGCCTTAGTGTCCTCCTTGCTAAAATGCCAGCACTGCCCAGGTCAGAGACTCTGAAGAGCACAACTGCCAGGACTTGACCAAAGCTCTAGAAGGGCAGCATGTGGATGTTTTTTGCTGGTATATAGCTGCTTTCTCTTTGTTGTGAAGCCCGAGGTTTTGTGCACACTCCCATCAGACTTGAAATGGCTTACAAATGTATACGCGTGTGTTTACAATCTATAATAATATATGACATGTACAAAATACATTATATATATATAAAGTATACAAAATTTTGTTTCTATGTGAGTCTGCTCACGAGGGCCAACACTTTCTCTCTGCTCAGGATCTTTCTCTCCAGGAGGCCAGTCGTGATGCTACAGCATTTGTCGAGTACACCAGAAAAATGCTGGGAATGGACGTATTGCCAAGACTTTTCCTTTTAGCGGGGACACGGAGCTGAGGGTGCCTCTACCTCAAAGTATTCTTTGTTTTTAAATTCTGACATGCTTTGTGATCTTCAGGATGCTAGATCCTTTACTAACAGGCTCCTTCTATTTGAGACACTGCTGAGAATACTAACAACTGCCAAAGCTCAGTGTCTCTAGAATGGATGATTCAATTAATTGTATCATGAGTCATACTGACTAATTGTCTAGCCCACAGTCCTCATGGCCCTAACCATGTCCTGCTCAGCCTGTGGTCAGTCCTGACTTCATGCAAGAGGGGTGTAAACTTTAGCCCCACATTCTATAAGTTAGACTCTGTCACCCCCTCTGGACCATCTCTGCGGCAAGATCTGGTAATGAGGATTCTGGGTGCCGAGAAGTTTGCCTTTCCAACCTTCTAACTTGTCTTCCCTTGATGCTTGAACCTCTGCCGTGCTCTTGCCAACCTCCCTTTGAGGAACAATCTAAACCATGAACTTCTCATAAGCTTCCCCAATATCTTCTGCCTATCTAAGTTCTTGTGGGACCTCAGAATGTCACCACTTGCCAGAATTCCATGTGGGGATACCCTGCCATTTTGTTATAACGGACCACCCCAATACCCATTCCTGACTTTTGGAGTGGCCCAGGCCTGCTACCTAGTCTGTTGACTGCATTTTTTTCTTGGCACCTGTTCCCTGTTGCTTGTGTCCCCAGCCCCTCCCAGGCTGCCTTTTCCACTGTAGTTAACTGTAGTTAACTGGGTTATGCCTGGCCAAATCCCAAGATATGCCAGCAATTGATAGATCACACTTTTGGAGCCAGAAAATCTTATTAGACTGAAATGTTCATTAGGATAGGAACTCTCGGAATGCAACAGCAGGCAGAGCCAACAAGGTCTGGACAGTGGGGAATGTGAAAGTGTCACATTAGAGAATTACTCTCTAATATAAAATATAAAAGGAGATGCCTCAAACTGAGGGAAAAAAATTAACGGCAACTGATTTTACAAAGTCTGGAAGTTTTATAAAATTTCTTTCTGTTGTTTTTTGTTTGTTTATATTTTAAAATTATTTGTAATTGCATTTAATTGCAAATGTAATTGCAGTAAAATGCATTTAATATAAGATTTGCCATCTTAGCCATTTTCAAGTGCCCAGTTCAATAGCAGTAGATACATTCACATCGTGCAACCGTGGCCATCTTCTGTCTCCATTTCATCTTGCAAAAGCAAAACTCTGTACCCAATGAATACTAACCTCCTCTTTCCTCCCTCCCTCCAGGCCTTGGCATGTGTCCTACTACTTTCTGTCTCTATGAATTTTGCTGCTCTAGGTAATTCATGTAAGTGGAATCATACAGTATCTGTCTTTTTGTGACTGGCTTATTTCATATGGTATAAAGTCTTTAAGTTTCATTCATGTTTCAGCATATTTCAGAACTTGCTTCTTTTTTAAAGCTAAAAAATTGTCTATTGTGTACATACACTGGATTTGTTTATCCATTTGTCCACAGATGGACACCTGGGTTGCTTCTACCAAATAGTGCTGCTATGAAAATGGTATATGAGTAACCTTTGAATCCCTTTTCCACATTTTGGGCTATACCCCAAAATGGAATTACTAGATCATATGGCAATTTTATTTTTAATTTTTTGAGAAACCGTCACAGCATTTTCCATCCTGGTGGCACCATTTTACGTTCCCCAATCAGGGCTCACAAGTTCCAGTTTCTCCACATCCTCTTCAATGCCTTTTCTTCTTGATTTTTTTTAGAGTAGCCATCCTGATGGGTGGGAGATGATATTGCTTTATTTCTTTTTATAAAATTTTTTTTAGATTTTTGTTTATTTATTTGACAGAGATCGCAAGTAAGCAGAGAGGCAGGCAGGGGGATGTGGAGCAGGCTCCCTGCTGAGCAGAGAGCCCGATGCGGGGCTCGATCCCAGGACCCTGAGATCATGACCTGAGTCAAAGGCAGAGGCTTAACCCACTGAGCCACCCAGGCGCTCCCCCCACTTTTTTTTTTTAATAAATTTTTTAAATTTATAAAATTTAGAGAAAGAGAGAGAGCACACAAGCTGGGGGAAGGGGTAGAAGGAGAGGGAAAAGCAGGCTCCCCACTGAGTGGGGAGCCTGACGTGGGACTCGATTCCAAGACCCCAGGATCATGACCTGAGCTGAAGGCAGACACTTAACTGACTGAGCCACCCAGGCACTCCATATATTGCTTTATTTTTTTTTCATAAATCATCTAAATTTTCATCCTCTGAAAAGATGTATAAAAGATTTGCTCAGTCCATATAGCTTATTTGACTCTTAATTTGTACATTTAGTAGTGAGCATGTTGCCTCCCACCCCCACCTAGTATGTATGGTTCTCCTAGAATATGGTAGAATGAATCACACATTCCCACCTCCTTGAAGTTAGGTGTGAACACATACTTGCTTTTGTGATGATCCTGTCAGTCCCCTCCCCACAGATTGTTCAAGATAAATGATACCACCCCTTTTGTCCTCACTAATTTGTAGTCTGATGTGTAATTCTAACAACAAAGTACTTTATCTATGCAAGTCTAGAGTTTAGTGATGGCCTCAATAATAGTGATTTGGTAAAAAAATAAACTCAAGATCTCAATGAGTATTTGATTTTGTTTTCCTGATTTATTTATATGAAAGTAGCCATAAGTTTGTTTTTACTTTGTCCTCCTTCAGAATACTAGTAAATTTATTTTCAAAGGTGATGGCATATTTTGTAGATATGCAAAACATCAAAGTTTTAAGGTTCCTGAGAGTTTTTAAGGGATACATGTCCTAGAAATATGGGAGCAATCATAATCCACAATAGTCATTTCTCAAATTATTCTACTACCAAAACATTTTAAGAAATAAAGACATGTTATAAAGTGAATTACCAGTGAAGCATCTCTAAATCATTGTATTTCATATATAATATAATCTAATAACAATATAGAGCAATTAAAAAGAGATTCTATTTCATTAATTTTAATTAATTTAAAACACCCATATTATCCCAACAATTTTTAAAACTATACTACCATGGTTTTTTTAATGGCCCTTAATTACATAGAAGTTGAACAAATTATATTCATGAAGTAATCTTTTTTCATCATTACCTTCTTGATATTTTTCTGGTTTCATGTGAAACAAACTCTATTCCCTATGCTGACAATGTTCTTTATATAATTGTCTCATTGTTACTCATCCTTCAAGGCCCATCTCAAATCTTCCCCTACTAGAAAATAATCTGTAGGAGGGCTGATATTCTGGTCAGTATTATTTAGTGCTGTATGAACATTATTTAGAAAAGTACCTAGTGCTAGGAAGTACTCTACACATGTACACTGAATAAAGGATAGATGAGTAAATGAACTAATTAGTATCCTAGATTTTATTTCTCATTCTCTCCTCTAAACTTCTACAAGTATGTGAACTCAGTCCATATAAATTATTTGACTCTTAATAAGCACATGTGGTGAGCATTTGTGTTGCCTACCAAATATATATATTCTCCTAGCATATGGTAGAATCACACTTTCCCACCCCCTTAAAGTTAGGTGTGAACATGCACTTGCTTTAGACAATGAGCAGAGGTGACAAGTGTAATATCTAGGAGGAAGCTTTAAGACCCATTGGGTAGGGGGCACCTGGGTGGCTAAGTCATTAAGCGTCTGCCTTCAGCTCAGGTCTCAATCCCAGGGTCCTGGGATGGAGCCCTGCACTGAGCTCCCAATTCAGCGTGGAGTTAGCTTTTCCCTCTCCCTCTGCCTGCTGCTCGCCCTACTTGTGTTCACTCTCTTTCTGTCAAATAAATAAATACAATCTTAAAAAAAAAAAAAGAACCATTGAGTAGATTCATCACCTTCCCTTTCTCCTGCTTCATTGATCACAAAAATATTAGTAAGGTGCCCTCATTAGCCTGGGTTCCTGAGGGACTGCCGTGAGCAAATCCCCCAAGCCAATCTGTAATGGCCATGTAGAAGGACTGAGAAATCACCTCTGTTGTTATAATCCTCCAAAATGTGGGGGTTATTTGTTTCTGCAGCATAGCCTAACTGTTCGTGACTTGTACACATTTTGCTCCTGTTTTTCTCTGTTAATTTGTGTCTTCTCTCTCTGGTTGGATCCCAAGCCCTTTGAAAGATGTAACTATGCCTTATAGCCCTTTGATTTCCCTTTTTCCAGGTCTGCAGACATGTAGACACTTTATGAATGTTTACTGATAATGGGTGGTGGTGAGGAGGAGGAGAAGGAGGAGGATGACGACAATGGTGTTAGCAGAGAAGAAGACCAATGACATGAAGTCAATATCAGATGTACTTAGATTTTTGAAGCAACCACTTTGGCTTCAGTATTCTTGATTTAAAAAAAAAAAAAAAAAAGAACAACCCGGTATTAGGTCAAGATGGCAGAGAAGTAGCAGGCTGAGACTACTTCAGGTAGCGGGAGATCAGCTAGATAGCTTATCTAAAGATTGCAAACACCTACAAATCCAACGGGAGATCGAAGAGAAGAAGAACAACAACTCTAGAAACAGAAAATCAACCACTTTCTGAAAGGTAGGACTGCCGGAGAAGTGAATCCAAAGCGACGGGAAGATAGACCGCGGGGGG
>NW_019154101.1:14073446-14154385 GCF_002288905.1 Enhydra lutris kenyoni
GGAGAAGAGTAAATGAAACAAGATGGGATTGGGAGGGAGACAAACCATAAGTAACTCTTAATCTCACAAAACAAACTGAGGGTTGCTGGGAGGAGGGGGGTTGGAAGAAGGGGGGTGGGATTATGGACATTGGGGAGGGTATGTGCTATGATAAGTGCTGTGAAGTGTGTAAACCTGGCGATTCACAGACCTGTACCCCTAGGGATAAAAATATATTATATGTTTATAAAAAATAAAATTAAAAAAAAAAGAACAACCCATTAGAAACAGACTCAAGATTGTCATGGTTTTGAACTTATAAACTATGTACATTTTATCATATTTTCTATGTAGCCTAGAAGCCTGTTCAAGCTGAAACCTATGTGTAAACCATGCTGAGATTCTATCCATACTAATTATCATATTAAATTTGATTGTTGGCTATAAATCATAAGTGGAGATTGTGATTAAGAAGTACTCTTCCATAAACATGCTTTCAACCTGTCACTTACCTGGTTTAAAACATATTTCCCTCTTAGTTTTTCTTTATAATGTCTAGTATAGTGATGCATATTTGCAACCTCCATAGTGGTTTCAAGGCTATCTCTGTTTGTTTCAATGACTGTCCATTCTGGAACTATTCTCTTAGCAAATGAGAAAGCCATCCTTGGAGTTTAGTTTTGGGTAACCCTAGATGGTTTGACCTGTCATGGATAATTATCCCCCTGGAAACAATTAAGGACTTTCTACATTAAGTCATTTGCACAGTCTTGAACAGAGGATTATGGTAGCATTTGCCACGTTTTCCTATAAAAACAATGGAGCCCAAATCTAATTTATTATTAGATTGTGTAAAGTCTGGTTATTCTGTTGGCACTAGTTCCTTAAAATTACTTAATCCCAACAATTTACAAGGCACCTAAAGATTGCACCATGTGAGAATGAGGGAGAACTGAGGTCAGTCCCTCTGCTTGTTCTCCCCTAGCATGGATTATCATCCTCTCCCCTCTCACAACAGGTTCACGTCACAGTGATCAATACACTTGATACAGGCTCCTTGTCTCCAACTGCTCTGTTTTCACTTTTTCTCACAGTCCCAGACTTGGTATTTCCCCTCCCTCCTGACCTTCATCAGTATTTCAACCTCTCATCCTTTCTCCAATTACAGTGCATATCTTCAACATTGATTCCATATCCTCATTCTCATTTTCTCTTTCCCTAAGTGCTTTTGAGAAAGAAGATAATTGAGGCATGTCACTAAGAGATCACTATCTTCTGCTGACACTGAACATCTCCCCAAATGGATGAATGGGTAAAGTAATGCTCAGAATAAAGACAAGAGGTAGTGAAAGATCAAATAGAGGAGAAATAGAGGGTGGAGTTCATTTTGTAGAGTCTGATTGGTAGAGGCTGTTGTACTCCATTAAGAGTTCAATAAATATGTTATGGAGTATGGTGGAGACAGGGTTTTAATTTATCTTTGAAAGCTGAAGGAACACTAAAGTTTCCACCAATTATCTGTCTCTGTAACACATTTCCTTTCATTGAAAATAATTAGTAGAATGGACCACTTATTTATTATAAATAAGTACTGTATCAGTTATGGTTCTCCAGAGAGACAGAACCAGTAAGATATATATGGATATATATGAAGAAATTTACTACAGGAATTGGCTCACAGGGCTATGGAAGCCAAGAACTCCTACAACCAGTTTACCGTCCACAAGCTGCAAAACCAGGAAAATCATTGGTACAATTTAGTCTAAATCCAAAGGCCTGAGAGTCAGGGGGGCAATGGTGTAAGCCCTAGTCTAAGTCTGAAACCCACGGGTACATATGTCCGAGGGCAGGAGAAGAATGTGTCAACTCAAGCACAGAGAGAGCAAATTTGCCCTCTCTTTTTTTGTTCTGTTCAAGCCCTCAGTGGACTGGATGATGTTCATTCACATAGGTGAAGGCTATCTTCTTTACTAAGTCTGCTATTCCAAATGCCAATCTCTTCTGGAGATGTCCTCACAGACACATCCAAAAATAATATTTTACCAGCTATCTGGGCATCCCTTAGCCCAGTCAGGTTGGCACGTAAAATTAACCAGCATATGGAGCAAAAATCTGTACATTATTTGTGAAATCATCATTAAATGGAAGAAATTGCAACTTGAAATGGATATTCCCATTGTCAGCCATTCTGGTATGAGAATGACTTAGCCTACAGTAGAGGAGGGAAGGAGCTTCTCTTCCTGACACTAAACTGTAATGTAGGAAGCTGTCTGGGTATGCTCTTCGGAAGAAGCATCCCCTCCATGCTGAAGCCTAACGGAAGTTTCCTTCAATAACTCTTGCTGAGACTGATCTGGGCTCATGACCCCTAGGAGCATTCTTCTAGCAGCAGTGCCTACTACTCTATGCTGGATGTCTGTTTATCCCCACCACAGCCTGCTCTTTGCTAGGCTGTGAGGACTAAAGAGAGCAAGCAACCAGAATTCCTGTTCAAAAAACAAGCATGGGGAAGCAGAGCAGCCTGAGGAAGCCAGACCCAACTTAGACTGGAGGATTTGTGGAGTGCCAGAGAGCTGGGATTCAACAGATTACACACCTTCTTCCTCCATGATGTCCAGAAAACCCTAGAGGTAAATTCAGTAGAGAAATGGGTTTCCTATGGTCCATGAAATAGGGCTTCATGGAAAACTGGATTTTAAAGGAAGAAGGTTCTTGTTTCTTAGCTGATGAGATCTTAGCTGATGGGGATATATCAATTACATCTAATTGGGAATATGCAGAGAAGGATTTGGGTCTCCTGTTTCTGACATCCCAGAGTTTTTCCAATTATCCCAAGCAGTACCACAGCTGTCCCAAACATTTCCTGAAAAAATTTCAGGAAAAGATTATTCTAAAATATAATGTCATCTTGCACCTATTAAGGATGGCAGACTGACCAACTTGCCGCATCTGAAAAATGAGTCTTCTCTGGACACAGTTTTCGTCATCTGATTCTTCTGCCACAAACAACCAAAGTCTCCCTGCTGCTTCTAATATCAAGCTATTTCACTGCTTGATTTTTTCCTTTGTAAAAACCCTTCCCAATGACTGAACTTATTCCCACTTTATCCCAGCATAAGATTTCTATCTCATGGGTAGACTCCCCGCCTATGACACACCTTGTTCATCCTGACTTTTACCTTTGCTCATTTTGCTCACACCACCTGAAACTGTGCCAAGCAACTTATCCTTTGATTTAGCCACTGTCTTGAATTATGAGTCAAGAGTTTTAGGGGCACCTGGGTGGCTCAGTTGGTTGAGTGTCTGACTCTTGGCTTTGTCTCAGGTCATGATCTCATGGGTTGTGGGCCCAATCCTGGCATCAGGGTCCTGGCTTAGTGGGGAGTCTGTGTGAAAGATTCTCTCCCTCTGCCCCCTGCCCTCCTGCTCATTCTTTCTCTAAAAATGAGCAAATAAATCTTTAAAAAAAATATTTTCTTTATTTATTTGACAGAGAGAGAGACAGCAAGAGCAAGAACACAAGCAGAGGGAGTGGGAGAGGGAGAAGCAGGCTTCCACCCATCAGGCAGTCCGATGCAGTACTCGATCCCAGGACCCTGGAATCATGACCTGAGCTGAAAGCAGATGCTTAATGACAGAGCCACCCAGGCGCCCCCCAGAAATGAACAAATACATCTTTTAAAAAAGAGTTTTATATCCATTTGTTTTGATTCTTCAACTAGATGACAAACTTTTCCAAGGGAGAGGCAGTGTCTCACTTCTTTGATATTCCTTATTGTACCTAGCACCAGTCCAGGCATCTTAGAGGGCCCAATTAACACATTTTTATTAAATCTTGAAGAAGAGGCTGGGAATCACTGATCTATAACCAGTTCTTATAACTAGTTCTTATAACTAGTTCTAAGTGCCCTTTTTCCTCAAGCCCATGAAGAGATAGTGTTTTCCAATGCCATTGTAACAGCTGGATACAAACTTGGTGCCCTCAAAGAACGCAGTTTATTCTTTCACAATTCTAGAGGCCAGAAATCCAAAATCAGTTTCAAGGCCAAAATCAAGGTGCGAGCATTGCCACTCTCTCTGGAGGTCCTGGGGAGAATCTGTTCTTTGCTGCTTCCAGCTTCTCATGGTGGCCAGCACCCCTAGGTTTATTGGCCATGTAACTCCAATTTCTACCTCCTTGGTCACATTGTCTTCTCCTCTTCTGCGTGTCAAATCTTCCTCTGTCTTTCCTTTATAAGGACACTTGTAATTGCTTTTAGGGTCCTCCTGGTCAATCCAGGACAATGTGTTCATCTCAAAATCCTTAATTTAATCATAACCACAAAGATCCTTCTTCCATGTAAGGTAACATTTACAGGTTTTAGGGGATTAGGGCATGATATCTTTAGGGGTCATTATTCATTCTATTCCAAGGTATAATTTCAACAATATTCTTAAATAATTAAGAAAAATATAATAACAATGAAAAAAGACAATGTTGGACAAATATAAACAAATGAACAAATGAAGTTCTCAATTCAGTAATGGCCAGTTTACACACACACCCACACACACACACACACACCCACAAATACACATACAAGTTTGTGTGTCAGCAAAAGTATTTCCTATTCCTTTTTCAGTTTCCCTGTAGACTATCTTATTTATAGAAAAAACAAGACAGAATTAAAATACATAGTGCATTTAATAGACATTACCACCATGACAGAAAGAAAGGTTGGGTCCTATATACAGACAGATTTCTTTATAACTAAAGTATTGTGAAACTCCATCCAATAAAAAATAGCATTTAAGGTTAATATGGACAAGTAGCCTGAGCTAAGACTTGAATTTGCAAATTAAGATTATATTTCTACCAAATTATAATCTTGCTCCACGATTTCCTTCTAAACACCATGAAGAATTAAGAAATAATGTGAGATATAATTCTAATTCCCAACATTTGTAGAACAAGGTATGGTTTCCAAAGCTTTTAGTATACCTAAACCAACTTGACTTTCCCCAAAGCTGGTGAAACAGACAGAGTGGCTATCATTTCTCCCAGACTTCAGATAAATAGATTCAGAGAGTGAATGCCTTGCTCAAGAAAACCTGGCCACAATGACTCAGGTGTCTTTTTTTTTTTAAAGATTTTATTTATTTATTTGACAGATAGAGATCACAAGTACACAGAGAGGCAGGCATAGAGAATGGGGAAAGCAGGCTCCCCGCTGAGCAGAGAGCCCGATGCAGGGCTCGATCCCAGCACCCTGGGATCATGATCTGAGCCAAAGGCAGAGGCTTTAACTTACTGAGCCACCCAAGTGCCCCAATGACTCAGGTGTCTTACTTTCAAGTCAGTACTAACTTCAGGTATACTAGTACTAAATCCAAAATAGAAATGATGGTAATAAATGTAATCCTCAGTTGAGAGGTGTGTAAACTGACATAAGAGAGAATTCTCTACTGATAAGCTGTTTGTCTTGTTGGAACCCTGGCAGCTCTTCACTCTACCAATCTGCCTCGTCCACATTTGTCCAGTTCTACCTCTAAACTGGCCCTAAACGATATCCAAATCTAGGGACATTTCTGACATACAAAATCTTGGCAGAAAGAGAGGCAATCTGGTTTTTATCTTGGTAAGCTTAGTTTAATGAGCATGACTTGGAAACCAGCCTTCAGTCATTCAAATGGTATTCTTTATTGATCCAAAAATATACATAAGGCATTGTGCCAGATGCTGTGAAGAACCTCAAAAAAGCACCCATCACCCACTCAGTCATCCTTCCAACCATTTATTCATTTAATATTAATTGATCATCTTCTATGGCCAGGCACTGGAATCAAAGATGAACAAAATATGGTTTTTACTATTGAAACTCACAGTCCAGCAAGAGGGAGAGGCATATTAACTAACCAGTAAAATAAAACACAATAAATCCAACGTTGGAGTTGTATGGAAGGGTCAGGAAGGCATTCCTGGAAGTCCTTCTGAATTGTGTCAGAACAAGTGGAGTCAGCAGGGCAGAGGAAGGGTAAGAGAGCAGCAGAGGACACATGAACAAAGTTCCAGAGCCCAGATATAGCAGAGTGTGCATCAGCCTTGCTTTGGCATCATCAGGAGCAACATCTCGAATCCCATCTTTCAACCCTCTGCCATTGTAGTCTACCAAGCAAGAGTCATAGTCAAGGGGCAGACCCTGGGCACGGCCATTTTATTGGTAGCAGGGGCTACTATGTAGTGTTTGTATCAGATGAGCTGTGCAGGACCATACACTTGAGTTTGTAGCCCTGCTTTAAGTGAAGAAAAGAGCAGGGAGAATCTGGCGTCTCAAGCTCCACCAGTCCTCGGGGAGTGAGAGATTCAAGAACACCAACATCCAACCCAAAGGAGGAATCAAAGGAAAAGGGGAGAACCAAGAAAGATCATTCGGGAGGAAGCAAGAATTTCTAATGTCCAGTGTTTTCAAGCCTCCCAGCATCCCAGTTGTTTGTCCTGGACTCTTCCCCCCATTCCTTTTCTCTTCCTGGTGGGGTGAGGCTAAGGATGGGGCAGGGGGAACACAACCCCTGGTGGTTGGAGTATAACAGTAAGTGATCTGGGAGGGGGTGTGTGAAGGTTTGGGGGATTCAGGATAGTATGCACCTGACTCTGTGTTTCCTGGAGCTTAAAGTAAAAGGCAGGGTGTGGTAAGCAGTGAGGTTAGAGAGGTGGGCCAGTGTGAGGTCCTGGGGGGGTCTTATCTGCTGTTCCTAGTAGTCCAGAGCAGTGCTGTCCAAAAGAAATAAAATGCAAGCCACATATGTATATTTACATTTTGTAGCAGTGACATCAAAAAACGGCAAAAAGAAACAGATGAAGTGAATTTAAAGACCATATTTTATTAAATTCGACATATCCAAAATGTCATCATATCAACATGTAATCAGTATTAAAAGTAATTGATCATATGTTTTATGAACTGGTTTGTCTTATTTTGTTTTTGTACTACATGTTCAAAATCCGTTGAGTATTTTACACTTAGGCACATCTCAGTTTTCACAGGCCCTGTTTCAAGTGCTCAGTAGGCACGTGTAGCTGGTAGACACCCTATGGACAGTGCAGATCTGGAATTTTTGGTGAAAGCACATGGAATCATGAAAGGGATTTAAGCATGGCCGTGGGGAGATCCTATTTGTATTACAGACACATCACCATGGTCCATTTGAGGAAGTTAAGTTAAAGGAGAGTGGACTGGAGGCAGGAAGATGAGGTAGGAGACAATGACATAGAGGTACAGCTGAGGGATGACCAGGGTCTGAAGTAGGGGTAAGGAGGATGATGGGACGTGGGAGAGGCAGTGTTAGTGAGGATCCAGTCAAAAAGCAGAAATTACCCTAGGTCTTTCAAAGACAAGGAAACAGTGAATTGATTATGTAGTGATGAAAATGATGAAAAGCCTAAGAAAGGACAATAATGTGGTCCAGAAGCTAGCAAAAGCACAAGTTACTGTCACACCTAGGCCGGGAGACAAAAGGAAGAGGTAGAGTCGCCAGGGCCAGAAGATGGGCCATCTGCTGGGAGACAGAGTCATAGCGGGGCTGGCTGTCTCAGAGCAAACGCTAGCAGAGGCAGAGTGTGAGGCTGAGCTACCCTGCCTTCTCCCCTCCTCCTACCTTCTAGGCTTCCAGTGGTGCCTCTCATTGCCCCAAACCTCCTAGTTGAAAGGGGAATGTACTCTCCTACAGAACAGAAGGCAGGCTGGGAATGGGCTTGAGGGCACATAGGTAAATAAATGGTCAGGATAAGGAGACACATTTTTTACAAACTTTTCAGAGGCAAGTTGACATAAGTTGAAGACTTGTAGGTAAGACATTATATTGAGGGACCATATTAGATGCTGAGTTTCCTTAACTGTCCTATAGGACTACACCGGGAAGAAAGAGAATCAAAGTTGACCATTAGGTTTCCCAGACTCAGCAACCCCAAGCTGGTTGCATCTGCCCATCCCTCTCTCCCTTGAGAAGAGTCCTTTCTCAAGAGGACTTGCAATCCCTCACATAAACAGGTCTCTGAGGCAGACGCACCCTTCCGGTTGGCCTGATAAGAACAACACTTGTCTAATTCCATGCAGGGGCTCCTACTGAAGATCTCGCTTCCTCACACTGGCTTTGGTGAAAGGTGTTACTAAATGAAAGATCTAGAGAAGTAGATCTGGGGGATGAGATTGAAGGTTCAGTGTCAGAAATGTTGGTTTTGAGGCACTTCTAGGATGCAAAAAATGACCAAGGTTAAAATTCAAGGGAGAGGTAGGTCATGGCTGAAGATATAATTTGGGAGTCCTTGGAATGCAGGGGATAAGCTGATGAGATTACTCAGAGAAAGCATATAGAATGAGAGAAGATGCAGATAAGTAAGAAACTCAGGAACAGCCAAACAGAGAGCTGTTGACAGAAAGGATGTCCATAAAAGAGGCCAAAAGGAATGGCCAGAGAGGAGAACCAGGAGCATGCCGAGTCACGGAAGCCAAGAGTGGGCTCTTGAGTGAGTCTTAGCTCATTTCTTCCCCAAACCTACTGAGCTTCTTTTCCATGCCAGGCACTGTTCCAGATGCTGTGGATACAGCAGAGAGCAAAGCCACAAAATCTCTGCCCAGAGATGATGTACACTCTGGTGTCAGTGTAGCAAAAAGGTCCAGCTAGATGAAGACTGACAGAAGCCACTGGGTTGACACTTACATGGCTCTGGTGGAACAATTAGTGAAATGCTTTGGGGAGCAGTTCCAACAGTGATAAACTCAGAAGACAGATCGCTATGCCCTGAGCAAATCGGAAGTCATAGTGGATGTAAACTGTTCTTTTGAGAAGATGTAGAAAACGGAAGGGGCCGTGGGGCTCCTGATAGAGGGTAGCACGAGTTCAAATGAATGTTTATTTTCCTTTGGCTAAGAGAGACTTGTATGCATTTCTAGGCTAGCCACCAGAGAAAGGAAGCCTGGAAATACAATTCGAAGAAGTTGAAGATTTGAAGAGGACACTTGATGGAGCCAGGTTCTGAAGCAGATGGGAGGGGAGACTCTCAAACAGCCTTGCAAGCCAAGGACATCTTAAGTGTGCAGGTAGGAGGAAGCTTTTCTTTTCTTTTCCTTTCTTTCCTTTCCTTTCCTTTAAGATTTTACTTATTTGAGAGAGAGAGAGAGAGAGAGCATGAGCAGGGGGCGAGGGGCAGGGAGAGGGAGAAGCAGGTTCCCCACTGAGCGGGGAGCTGGATGAACGGCTCTATCCCAGGACCCCGGGATCATCACCAGAGTGGAAGGCAGACACTTAAACACTGAGCCACCCAGGCACCCCAGGAGGAAGCTGTTCTGGTACTGTTCCTTTTTCTAGGGACCTCTAAAATAGCATCCCAATTAGAAAGAACCTAAGGGTAGCACACACGTTTCACTGAATGTTAGAGAAGCAGGACAGAGAGAAGCTTTTTCTTTCCTCCTCCTTCCCCCACTCTATGCTCTCCACCCTGCTCTTCCCGTTGACCCCGTCCTGTCTTAGTGGCTAACACACAGGTGAAACAGCATCCGGATTGGCCTCCCCAGCCCATTCAGGGCCCCGCTTGCCACAGCTGTCCACCTCATCAGGTTTTTATCTAGGAACGTGGAAGAGCAAAACTGCCTGGGCGGCAGAGGTAGGAGCTCAGGATTCTGGGAGCAGCTTGTTCTCCAAGGCCCAGCATGCAGCTGGAGGGGAGCAGGCATCCCCTGGGCATCATGCAGAGCAGAAGGGGGGATATCTCTACGGGACCCCCAACCGTTAGTGTGGAGCACTGACCTGGGCAGCTCGCAGACACAAGGCAGCCCCCGGCTCTGGGACATCCTTCCCTAAAGAAGCATTTTCAGGCTAGCGAGAGCAGGTTTAGAAGGCACAGAAAGGCTGCCCCTGCCCCTCCACCCCAGCCCCTCGCCTGCTGCTCCTCACTGCCGCACTGTGTCTTTCTCATGAAGACAGGACTGATTATAAAGAACCGATGTGAGGTGTGTTGATCTTCACTGACGGCAGGTGCCGCAGGGAAGCCCCTGGCTGACTGGCTCAGTCCACAGGGCAGAGACCATGTGGAAGGTGCCGCCCTTCCCGGCTTCCCTGGGATCAATCACCAGCACGTGCTCCATGCGATTTCAGTGCAGCAGGCAGGCTCCTGGAGTTCTCCAGGGCACATCTTTCCTTCTTGATAGAGGAGTCAAAACAAGCTCCATTGTCCTGGGAAGGTGATGTCCGCCTCTTGCCACACACCTGAAGTTGCAAGCCAACTCCTAAAACTATAATCATCTGAAACAATATAACAGAAAATCTCTAAAGGGCATACACAAGAGAAAAGCTAGGGGTGTGTGGGTGTGTGTGTATGTATCTGTCTGTGTATATCAGTATTATATACATACACACGCATACATACATATTCCAATATATGTGCATATGTATACGCACACGTATATTACACACACAAATATATTTACAGAGATGTGTGCGTGTGTATGTATACTGGTATATGCAGATAGATAAATAGATTGATGCAAATACACCCACATACCTAAATAATAAATGTGCACTAGGAAAGTCAGAAAATAATTGATTTCATTCAAGTGCTCACCCACCTTAAACAGAATAGCAAGTTGGAGTTTGGGTTTTTAAAAAATTACTTCTAATGTAGTTTGTTTGTGGTTACAAAACAACCAGATGGAAAGCAGTCTGGGGAAAAATCTGTTTCATCACTGGAGTGAACAAACACAATTAGAATGCTAGAAACATTAAATCTCATGAAACTGAACGGAACAGGGACTTTTTTTTGAATGGTGATCAGATGAATTACAGCCACCTAAGTTCGATAATCTCTTGAGACTCAATATTTCTTAAGACTGTCAGTTGCAGGCAAAAGAAAGAGAGCTGGCTAAATTGGAGTCAGTCATTAATATTCATTTTTTAACTTGCTACAGCTGTAGCGACTGGGTCTGTCATCTTCACTTCCCATGTGGCAATCCATTTCTTTTGAAGAAAGCTGGATTGGCAAGTTTCCCTTACTCACTTACTCATTCATTCATTCATTCATTTTCTTCTTAAAAGAAAAAAATCCCTGGAGTGCTTTTCAAGTGACTTTTGAGCAACCTGACCTGAAAATAGTAGACATCTACTTATTGTTACTGTACAATTTTTTAAAGTCCTGTGAGTATTTTAAGCACACTTTTTATTGATTACATTGCAACTACTGAGAGTTTTTAAAAGGAGGAACCATAGAATAATTCTTGCCATCATTTCAACAGAAGTCTAGAGTTAGTGCACATAGAACATTGAGCAAAAATATTCCTTAATTTTTTAACCAAATCATATCTTTACTATCAAGTTCACTTCTAATAAATATATATTTTATTTTAAAAAGTAGAAAAAAATCTAGAATCTTACCATATATAATCATATTAAACATTTGAATTTTCTTGTATCTTTTCATTTGTGTAGATTGATAATTGTTATCAAGCTATATTAATAATGTTCTATTCTGCTTTTTAGACTTAATATTAGCTCACTGTTATTTTTCTTCTTTTTTTTTTTAAAGATTTTATTTATTTATTTGACAGAGAGATCACAGGTAGGCAGAGAGGCAGGCAGAGAGAGAAGAAGGGAAGCAGGCTCGCTGGAGCAGAAACCCTGATGTGGGGCTCGATCCCAGGACCCTGGGATCACAACCTGAGCCGAAGGCAGAGGCTTCAACCCACTGAGCCACCCAGGCGCCCCTCCCTGTTATTTTTCTTATGTCACTATATAGTTTTTCTTTTTATAACTGTAGTAAAATACACATAACAGAGAGCTGACCCTTATAGCCATTTTGAAGTGTACAGTTCAGTATTGTTATCGCATTCACTTTGTTGTGAAAAAAGGGTCCAGAACTCTTTCTCTTGCAAAACTGGAATTCTGTGCCATTCACCAACAAGGCTCCATTCCTCCTGTCCTCCAGCCCCTGAGAACCACCATCCTACTCTCTATCTCTATAAATGAAACTGCTCTAAGGACCTCATGTAAATGGAATTATGCAGTACGTGTCTCTTTGTAACTGGCGATTTCACTTAGCATAATGTCCTCCAGGTTCATCCATGTCATTTACGTGTCAGGATTTTCTTCCTCTTTATTGATACACTACATTTTATTGATCCATTCACTGTTGACAGATGTGGGTTGCTTCTACCCTTTGGCCATTGTGACTAACGCTGCTGTGAACATGGGTGTATAAATATCTCTTCAAGACCCTGTTTTGTGTGTATAACCAGAAGTTGAATAGACAGATCATACGGTAATTCTATTTTTGGTTTCCTTAGGAATGTCTATACTGTTTTCCATAATTACTGCACCATTGTACGTTTCCACCAACAGTGCACAAGGGTTCCAATTTCTCTACATCTTCATCAACACTTGTTATTTTCTCAATTTTTGATAGTAGCCACCCTAGTGGGGGTGAGGTAGAGTGTGTATTTTCCTTAATGAGCACTATAAAAGACTATATAATGTGCTGTTTGATATATATATACATATAATAATTTACTTAACCGTAAACCTTTTGTTAAATATTTTAGATTGTTTCCCATTTTCCCCCTATTATAAATAATACTGCAGCAAAGATCTTCAGTATATACGTTTTCCATATTTTGGATTGTCTCCTTTGGGTAGATTCCCAGAATTAGACTTACAAGTTTACATTGAATAAATCTTTTGTTATGGATATATTCTACTTTAGTCATTTTAAATAATTTAATAATTTAATATTATATATATAAATTTAATAATTTTCCCTGTTAGGCACCTGTTAGCATTGAAATAGTTTGCAGGACTACCTGGGAGCCTTCCAAGTGGTTTCTTTTCTTTCTCTCACCTATGCCCCAAACAACATACCATACACAAATAGAGTGCCTAAAGCAATACTTTCTTTATGTTTTTCCCGACACTATCACCAGAATTTCTCATTTAAAACACAAAGTTTGGGGCACCTGGCTGGCTCAGTCGAAAGAGCATGCGACTTTTGATCTTGGGGTCATGAGTCAAGGCCCCACATTTGGTGTAGAGATTACTCAAGTAAATAAAAACATTTTTTAAAAAATCATGTAGTTGATCCCTAGTATTCCCAGATTCTGTATTTGTAAATTTGCGTAATGGCTAAAACTTATTTACAACCCCCAAATCAATGTTCCCAGTCCAGTGCTCTCCCAGACATTCACGGACATGCAGAGTGCTGAAAAGTCTGAGTCACTTGACATGTGTGTTCACAGCGGAGGTCAAGGCCCATGCGATCCATGAGTATGCTTTCCACAGTGTATTTAGTGTCATGTTTTTCACGTTTGTGTGCTTTTTGCTGACGATTTCACTGTTGAACGTGGCTTCCACGTGTAGGGCAGAAGTGCTTTATAGTCTTCCTAAACATTAGAAGGCTGTGATATGCCTTGTGAAGAAATTTTATGGGTTGGATACATGGATGAATTACAGTGCTGCTGGTTGTATGATCAATGTTGTGAGTCAACCATATACATTAAATAAGGTGTCTTTTACAGAAACACAAACTAAACAAAGTTATATACTGAGCCGTTGACGTATGCGTTGTGACCAGACTCCCAGGGATCAAACCCCATATTTCCCCTGGGAAGACCCGTTCAGTATTCAATATTCACCAACTCAGTGTTACTGGTGACTCATAGAACATACCTGCCACAAAGAATGACAATTGACTGTATTTGTATGCTTTGCCTAAAAGGCTTTAAAAACTCCTCATTATTACAGTTTATATTCCTAAATTTGTCATGTAAGGCCTACACCTTTATGCCCTGAATGAATTTTTTAACCGTATCTTTCCCTAATCCCCAGTGTGAACTTTTGTTGCTGAGAGAGATTCACCTACGATTGTGAGTAGACTTTAGTTCTGCCAACAAAAGGCTATCTGGCAATAAAAACAAATCCTGCTTTGAGATAAATTCTGCAGCAAAATGGCCCTAATTTCTGAGGTACCTTAGAAAAAGGCTCTTGCTCGTTTATTTCTTTTGGCAGCACCTTGTCACAGTTTTTGTTTCTAGAAAAGTGTTTTGTCATTACCATGCTACTGCTTCATTTGGGGTCCTAGAGCCACCTGGGGCTCTGGTCATTCACATCCAAGTGAGCTCCTAGTGGACTGATACGAACTCTGAACCTCTCCCAGAGTGTACTCAGCTCCGCAGCCAGAGATGGTTCCAGAAACCATAGCCAAATAATGATATCACAGAGCGGAGGCTTGGCAGGTGGGTACTAACATTTTTAATGGGTTTTCAGAGGTGTTTTGGCACTAAGGATTGACAATCATGGGATTGGACATGTATTCAACTCCAAGTAGATTTTCTGCTCTAATATCAACCTTTTCCATCACCCCAAACCTTCAGTAGTCTGATATGTCTTTCCAGCCTGTACGACAGTATTGAGGGAAATAAACAGAGTGTGGCTTCCACGTGCACCTCTCAGCTGATAACAGTGCCGAAGGAGCATGATTGCGCCAAGCAGCTAGCTCAGTGATCCTGGCACTCTAGGGGGTGACTGGCAGCGTGAATGTAGGTGGAGGTAGGAAGGATGAGAGGGACAAGACAACACCCACAGTGTGGAACAGGCTCAGGAGCAGACAGACGCAACAAACATGCTTCCTCAGACACGCTTCAGGGTCAGGCTCAGATCTCAGCTATGTGCCATATCCGGACATGCCACTGCAATGGAGCCCGACTGCTTATGTGATGAAGTCCCAACTTCTTCAACCTCAAACTCATAAACTTGTCCCAGACCTCCTTCCCCAACCAGTTTCTTCTAACCCACCCCAACCTTCGCCATTCTCCAGCCCTGCACCTTCTTTCTAGCCTTGGTCCACTGAGCCTGTGAGGGTTACACTTCTCTTTTTCTCAATGGTTATTCCCTCTGAACTATTGTCTTCGCTGGGCCTTTCCAGAACCACTCAGACCAACACAGGGTTACCTACACTTTCCTGGGTGCTCCTATTGTACGCTCTCATCCTGACTCTAGAACTCCCTGTACTGGGCTATGAGCATTCGTTTCTGTCTGCCTCCTCAGCCAGCCTACAGAGCTCACTGAGCACAGTCCTTCTCCTGTTTGCATCTTACGTCAGCCTGGTGCCTGGCCTGCAGAGGTGCTCATGTGTGTGACCTGATGACTACATGAGTGAATGCGGGGACATATTTTTGAGATGTTAATTGAGGTACTTTTGTCTCAGGGTCAGTAGTTCTCTGTTAACCTTTGGTGGGCTCGGAAGGTGGGATTCCTTCTAAAGTTAGTGGGTAAGTAGGTGGCAAGACTTGCTGTTCTAGGGAAGAAGGCAATGACATGAGAGACGTTCCAAAGAGACACTAAAAGGAAGTGGATGACCCACTCCACCCGGCTCAATGGAGAGAGGGAAGGAGAGAAAAATGGAAGTCCAGAAACCAAACACTTAGTCGAGGATGTTCTGATTTTCCTTCAAATAAAATCCCAAATAAGAAGGTCCTGCTAGTTGCGGGGAAAGAGAAAGCAGAGGGATCTTGTGTCCCACTCCCCAGTTAAAAGTCTGGAAAGAGACACACAGGGTGGCCCCAAGTAAACAGCAGGCACCAACCTTGAGGGAAGGTGCTCTCTCATTGGTGCTCCTAAGGCCCCGTTCCTCCTCTGTAGCTGAAAGGTAACTGCCATGATGATGATAGAAGAAAATGGTGAGGCTACTTCTACACAGAGGCCATGGCATGGACAACGTAAGCCAAAGGCCCAATGCAGAACTCGGCTAAGACATGGAGGAGCTCACGGTAGCAGCAGGAGCTGAGGTGAGGCTCAGTTGGCAAGGGAGGACCCCCAGGCCCTGACAAGCCAAGAGAACAGGCCGTAAATCAACAGCCTTCGGCTTCAGCTGCAGACACCAGCACAGCCCTGTGACCAAAGGACACCTGGAGGACTTTTGTGAAGTCTAGAAAGTCTGAGAAATCGGTCTGTGGACACCAAGTCATATCCATATCTGATCATAGTTACTGCCTTGGGAAGAGCAGGGATTGGGGAAGAAATCTAAAAATACAGTATTGCTATGTAAAAGAACAAGTTAAAACATGAAAAGCAATTAGGGAGTATATTTACCTGACCAGGTGTATATTTACGTCCCACCTCCTCTTTATCCAAAGTGAGAACCTGGCAAAAGGATTTGCCCAGCTAAACAGAGAACTATATTTGGGGGGCATACGGACTGCTGTACACTGAACGAATTTTTCAACACTACTATTAATGAAAAAAATAAATACATAAAAGAGAAGGAATCAGGCAAATAATCTGGTGAAAAAGGCACCCAGCAGTAGCAACAGGGATGGTGTTCTGGAGACTTCTGTGCCATTCTGTCCAGTAATATGTCTCTTGTTTATCCAGTCACAGTTTCTCTTTTGTGAGAAATGTGTGCTTCCTCAGAACACTGTGAGGAGAAGAAATCAAGCAACTTGAACCCTGAATTTGGGTGTAAAGGTCAGCTGCTGCCGCTGCTGCCCCATCAGATAAAATTTGCCTCTTGGCTGCCTCTTGCTGACACCTTCCGGAGCCCTATATGTGCACGTGTGTGCGCACATGTGTATGCATACACGTGTAAGTATGTGTGTACACACACGACTCGTATCCATCTTTGGGCTGAAGGTCCTCAGGGAATCAAAGTCCAACATTCACAGTTTACAATGAAGGAGTTGGAAATCTCACCATCCACCTTGATGTGAGTTGACATGGCCTGAAGCAGCCCCTGACCGATACCATGAACTCTCCAGTCTAACCTGCCGGCTCTGCTTCCCAGTTCATATGTTTGGCTCTTCTGGCCTCTCTAGCAAGAACCCAGATTGATGCCAAAATGCAGGTGCAGACTCCTTGAGCCCTCTGCTCTATGCAGCTTCTCTGCATAACTCCTGCATCTGGCTCTTATGGACCTTGCAATCTGTGTGAGAACACCAGCACTGGCCTCTGTAGAGTAAGGAAGGACACTGGCTACCTCCTTTTCCTCCAAAGCCTCTCAACTGATCACCCAGAAGTTGATGACTTCCCTCTGTCCAGCCCACCATCTCCCACCCTACCAGATAGGCAAAGCTTCTCCTGCATCTCTCTGGCCAAGACTGGCCCTGGCAGACGCTGGCCCAGGAAGTGCCTTCCCACAGGTTACTCTCAACTCTTTTTCTTGCAACATTCTAAAAATTTACATGGGGATATGTTTTGTCGTATCTAGTTCCCACATATTCATATGACTGGGAACCATGAAGGGCGCAGCACACACCAAGTCATTTAATCCTTCAAGTGGCCTAAGATACTGCTGTTTTACAATTGGGAAACTGATGTTCAAGAGGGTTAAGAGTTTTGCACAAAGCCATATAGGTAGTAAATTGTGGAATCCAAATTTGGACCTATCTCGGCTTAGTTCCAAGGCCTATATGCTTAGCCTCACATCAGGCGGCCTCCCTGCGAAGAGAAATAGTCTTCAGTCTTCACCCTAAAGATTCCTCTGGCTCTGAACCTACTTCCCACTGGTTTTCAGAAAAGATCCTTACTCTTCTGAAGCTTGATCACACAATTCATGCTAATGCACAACTTGGTATTTTTTCTTCCCTTTACCCACATGTCATTGCCTAAGGACAATTTTTAAAAGGGTAAAATTATGTCTCTTCTGTTATTATAAAATAAACACAGATAATGCTGAAATGCTGAAATGAATTTAACTTGCTTGTGAAACTGGTCAAGAGCTGCAAGGCAATAATCAATTGCACCTGGCACGGTTCATTTGCATTTTTGTGGACCATTTTCTACAACTTAGAGTACAAAATATCTCAAAGATAATGAAAAGTGGACAGAATGTGGAAGAGTGGGCTACACAGGACACTAAGCAGTTATTTGTACCAATTTCAAGTTCTTTTTGCACTTTTGCCAAGATCCTGAACATAATATTTTATTATATGAATATACCATAATGTAATCACTGAACGCACACACCACACAAATTGGTCTGGATTCAAGTTGTGGAGAAACGTTTTCTCTTCAGAATGAATAGAAGAGAGGCCCCTGGTCTTCTGACCTTCTTGAAGTGGCATCTAGAAGAGATAAGTATTCCTCACCCAACTATGTATTATTCCAAAACATGTCCTCCAATATCATAGCTTATTAATTTTTGAAGACAGTGTCAGCAACAGATTGTACTGGGAGAGTCACCTCCTATCTTTAGTGGTGTTAGTGTCCACATGGCAGTCAATCATGGGACATTTGCAGAGATAGGAAGTTTTGAACACCTGATTAAATATTTTGACTAGAAATCTGCCTTTGCTTTGACAGAACATCCTAGCATGAAACAAATATTTACCAGAAATATTCCTAAAGGAGGATATGGTTCTATCTGTAACATAGAACCCACTAACTTCTTCCTTCCCTAACCGCCTGTTTCCTGTCTTGAGAATTTAGGCTCCTTGGGTCACTTGTAATGGCCGCTTACTGAGTAAGGACACACCCGGTAAAAGGAAAAAGCTCCAAGACTCCAAGCACAGCCATCCAGGAGTGCTTTGGCAACCCGTGTTCAAGATCCAAGCTGCTTCAGTGGCCAAAGTCATCTTCCTGCTTCCTGAGGAAAGGAGAGTCTGAGATGAGAATTCATATGCAAATACTTTATTTGGGAGATGTAGGAAATACTTGCAGAGGAACAGGGCAGAGAATAGAGTAGGCAGGTAATAAAGGCTGTGGGATTAAGTCACTATTGCTGTGGGTGACTGAGGCTTTATCTTGCAGGGAAACTGGAGGAAATGGTGAGAAACAGAAACCCAGAGGAATCCAACCCCAGGGGCTAGGGACCATGGTAGTGTTTATATATGGATTCCTGTGAGCTGGTGAGAGAAGGCTGTTCCTGAGAGGTGCTTATTTCCTGGTACTTCTAGCCTGCTCTAGGTTCTACAAATAGGGCTTTTTTTCCACCCCCCCTTCTTCTTCTTCTTCTTTTTTTTAATTTCTTTTCAATGTTCCAGAATTCATTGTTTATGCACCACACCCAGTACTCCATGCAATACGTACCCTCTGTAATACCCACTACCAGGCTCACCCAACCTCCCACTCCCCTCCCCTCCAAAACCCTCAGTTTGTTTCTCAGAGTCCACAGTCTCTCATGCTTCCTCTCCCCCTCCGATTTCTCCCAACTCCCTTCTCCTGTCCTTCTCCCCATGTCCTCCATGTTATTCCTTATGCCCCACAAGTAAGTGAAACCATATGAGACTTGACTCTCTCTGCTTGACTTATTTCACTCAGCATAAACTCTTCCAGTCCCATCCATGTTGATACAAAAGTTGGATATTCATCCTTTCTGATGGAGGCATAATACTCCATTGTATATATGGACCATATCTTCTTTATCCATTCATCCGTTGAAGGGCATATTGGTTCTTTCCACAGTTTGGCGACCATGGCCATTGCTGCTATGAACATTGGGATACAGATGGCCCTCCTTTTCACTACATCTGTATCTTTGGGGTAAATAACCAGTAGTGCAATTGTAGGGTCATAAGGTAGCTCTTTTTTTTTTTTTTAAGATTTTATTTATTTATTTGACAGAGATCACAAGTAGGCAGAGAGGCAGGCAGAGAGAGGGGGAGATAGGCTCCCTGCTGAGCAGAGAGCCCGATGCAGGGCTCCATCCCAGGACCCTGGGATCATAGCCTGAGCCTAAGGCAGAGGCTTTAACCCACTGAGCCACCTAGGCGCCCCAGGGTAACTCTATTTTTAATTTCTTAAGGAATCTCCACACTGTTTTCCAAAGAGGCTGCACCAACTTGCATTCCCACCAACAGTGTAAGAGGGTTCCTTTCTCCACATCCTCTCTAACACTTGTCGTTTACTGTCTTGTTGATTTTGGCCATTCTAACTGGTATAAGGTAGCATCTCAATGTGGTTTTGATTTGAATCTCCCTGATGGCTAGTGATGAACATTTTTTCATGTGCCTGTTAGCCATTTGGATGTCTTCTTTGGAGAAGTGTCTGCTCATGTCTTCTGCCCATTTTTTGACATGATTATCTGTTTTGTGTGTGTTGAGTTTGAGGAGTTCTTTATAGATCGTGGATATCAGTCCTTTGTCTGTAGTGTCATTTGTGAATATCTTCTCCCATTCCGTGAGTTGCCTCTTTGGTTTGTTGACTGTTTCCTTTGCTGTGCAGAAGCTTTTGATCTTGATGAAGTCCCAGAAGTTCATTTTCGCTTTTGTTTCCTTTGCCTTTGGAGACATATCTTGAAAGAAGTTGCTGTGGCTGTTCTCCTCTGGGATTCTGATACATTCCTGCCTCATGTTGAGGTCTTTTATCCATTTCAAGTTTATCTTTGTGTATGGTGTAAGAGAATGGTCGAGTTTCATTCTTCTACACATAGCTGTCCAATTTTCCCAGCACTGTTTATTGAAGAGACTATCTTTTTTCCACTGTAAATAATCTTCAACAAAGCAAATAAGGCCTTTAGATTCAGAGACACGGATACTGGCCGCTGGAGTCAGCCAGAACCACTGATGGGCTAGGGGGAGATGGGGAGGTGAGGAGTGGGAGATAGTGCTGGTTCTGGCTACCCCTCACCAGCAGCTGAGGAAGGATGGTCTTCCCTCCAGGGCTCAGCATAAATGTGTCTCAGCCTCTCAGGCTCTGCTTTCTTGCTTCATCCAGATGTACCACATTTCCTAGTTTTAATTCCAGAGAGAGAGTGATTCAAAGAGAATCTGACTGACAAACCCCCCTTGCCATCATCCTTGGTGCAGAGCTGATCAATTTGGGCCTCTGGGCTGGTTGTCTTAGGTGCGGTAGGACAACCCTGGCTCCAGTCTCTGAGGGTGACAGTCAAGTGACACAGAGCATGAGCACTCCTTCCGGAGAAGAGCGTAGGGACTGTGAGCAGGATAGCCACACCACCCCCACCCCCAAGCAGGCATTGCACACATTCTGTTCTGACACAGAAATGGCAGAGTTATGCCATTGTCAGTCGCACGCTAGCTTTCACCTCACTGGGAGGAATAGGTGAGGCTTGAAATCATTAGAATCCCTAACCTGAAGCTGTGCTTTTCCATATTTATGTTTCCCTTTAGCACTGAGTGTGTTCCTTTGGCTCGTCCTAATTTAAGACTTATATTCTACCTCTCACCATTCCTCTCTTCTCATTTGACTATTTTCATGAACGGAAGCCTGACGTATGTGCAGTAGGATTTCACCATATGGAGAACCGTAATTCTTTTTTTTTTTTTTTAAGATTTCATTTATTTACTTGATGGAGAGAGAGAGAGACAGTGAGAGAGGGAACACAAACAGGGGGAGGGTCAGAGGGAGAGGGAGAAGCAGGATCGATTCCAGGATCGATTCCAGGATCCTGGGACCATGACCTGAGCCAAAGGCAGACGCCCAACGATTGAACCATCCAGGTGCCCCGAGAACTGCTGTAGTTCTTGGTTTCCAGGAGTACATACCATTTAAATGTGGGGACACTTTTCTAATGGAACCCCTGACTACCATCTTTATGTTCCCTGAGAGGCCTCTCTCTCCCAGTTACTCTCCCCACCACATTTTCCTTGTACGAATTTTTTTTTTTTTTGCTGTCATTTTTTTAATGTTAATTTCTTGACTCCTCACATAAGCTTCATAAAGACAGATGCCAGAATGAAGTGTTCAAATTTATATTTGTTGACTGAAGTTATCATTAAGGCAAGGGCCATAAAGGTTTTTGTTTTGTTTTGTTTTTTTGGTTTTGGTTTTGGTTTTTCTAGGAAAGGGTGTGGGGAAATGAGTTTGGACGTATCCAGTGGCATCTGTGGTTTGGTCCCTAATGTGACAAGGCCATGTACTGGGCTGGCGCCTGGCCATGGGCAGTGTGGAATCAGCAGACAGAACTGGAGTTGTGGCTCAGGCCTCATCAGCATGACTCAGACCAGCAAAGCCTCGCCTTGGAGATGAAAGGTTTGTGAGAAACCATCAGGAAGCTAATGGGGTAGGGGCAAGTAAGCTGGGCAGTGAGCAACATGGAACACCTGGCAGCCATCAGGGCAAAGGGCAGAGGGTAACCCACTCAGACCTGCCTCTTGGTGAACAGAGTGGGTCCCGCTCTGAACCAGCTCTGGGCGAGGAGAATTCCAAGTCAGGGAGGGAATTCACAGCAGCCACATTGCTGACAGCAGCCACTCCACCGCACCCCACACTCCACATGCCAGAGCTCTCCCCAGACCAACACAAACAGCCGGGAGAAAATGATTCTTCAGGAGGTCTCTAACACAGTGTCCTTCTGGAGATGCTCCTGGAGGTTGGCACTCACTGTAAGTGCCAAGAATGAGCACTTAACCTTATCGTCTGTGTTCTGGTCTTCCTTTCACTTCTGATTTGGGAAATTTACATTATGTATGAAATTTTTAAAAATTTTAAGTAGGTAAAATTAAATAAACATAATGTCATTATGTTCTATCCTGACTGCCCTGTATCCATGAATAGAATAGAAGCCAGCAAAACCAACAGCACATCAGAGGAGAATAAAAAATGGCACCCAACCTTTACGTCATTCGTGAAAGGTATCCTTTGGAGAAACTGAACAAATGAGAACAGTTTGCCATAGGAAATATGACTACAAAGACTTGAGACTGCTGTTAATAGGCTAAGTAGCTTTCAAACCAAGGGCAATGTGGGTAGAGGCTGATTATCTCCAAGTGTGTGAGCAGTATGACCTTGGGTTTCAGAAAAGCAGGGCAATTAATGGCTGGTTAGAACTCATAAAAGCCGCCTACTTGCTGGCATTGTCCTATGTCACTGAATGTATAGAGAAGGAATGGGTTTCTGTGGTACATGAGGAGAAAAGTTTTATTAGAAGCTCCAGTGCAAGTGGTGTTGCTAAATTGTAAAAAAGCATACATTTGCAAGAGGAGAAAAATCCAGATGTTCAAGGCCCTGGATCAGGGTGTGAGAAAGTGTCACATTAACATATTGACTGTTACAAGTAAGCCTCAAGGGCAGATTATTCAAAGAAAAGTGACAGCAAAGAATTTCCTAAAACTATCAAGAATTTTCTCTCTCTTTAGTGAGTACACACCTATAAATTTCCTTTATTCATTTTCAGTGCACATTATTCTTTTTGTTCAAACTGATAATAATGATATATTTTAAAATAATGTTCTTTAAGTTAAATTTAGAGCTTCAAAACAAGCAGGCTGCTATTCAGTCTCATAAAGCCATGAGGTTTCTAACCATGTTTCCAGATTTACTGCCAAGAAAAGAGATTGCTTCTCAAACCACATGGAGATGACGGCTGCTCAGAACTCCCTAACCTCACAGCATTCTCAGCTCCAAAGGCATCAATTCCATTTATTTCCATTTCAGTCCTTCCTCAGGATGGCGACACCTGTCCTGAATACTCATATCTCCAAGTCTGACTACAGCTCTCTACTCTGTACATTCTCCTAGTCAATCATTGCCATATGTGTACTCTAGCCCTTCATTAAGAAGTCCATTCATCCAACAATGTATTAACAGCCTCCTCTGTGCTAGGCATTGTTCTTCCAAGACATCAATGCAAGGCAGACAACAATCCCTGGGGGGTATGGTAGCCCAAGGTAGATAATAAGCAAAAGATATATGATAATAAGTAACATGTTACGTGAGAAGGTGATACGTGCTCTGGAAAAAATAGGGCATGCTAAGAGGGATCAAGAAATGGGGGCAGAGGTGGAGAGGGGCTTGTAGTCAGTGGTGTGCTACAATCATCTCATACCAGCTCCTGAGAGCTGGTGTGGCTTCTCTTCCGCACTGCCACACTCAGCAACATCAATTCAGTGACATCACAGTGGTAACTCAAAATTGCTGAACATTTGCACCATGAAAACTTGCAAATGACACGAAGTGCAGCTTCTCTTTTCCCAGAAAAGCACCTGATAAACATTTACCAGCATTTCACTGGTGTGATTTTAGATCAAACATTGACATTTGACCAACGACATGAATGAAGTGAGGGAATTAGCCTTGTGGGATCTAAAAGAACATTCGAGGCCATGCAACAACTGTAGCAAAAGCTCGAAATAAGGAGCAAGACAAGTGTGGTAGGAATAACAAGAAATGCAGTGAAACTGAGAGCAAAGGGAGCAGTAAGATGAGCTCAGTGGAATAACTTGAGAAGAGATTGTGGAGGGTATCGTAGGTCATTGGAGGGACTTAAGCTTTTACTCTGAGTACTGGAAGGTTATTGGAGGTTTTCGAACAGAGGAATGTCAGGACCTAATATACTTTCAACAGGACCATTTTGACTGTTACGTTGAGAATATAGTGAGGTGGGGGAGATGATGGGAAGTAAAAGGTGTAAGCAAGACAAGGTATTCTAGGTATTCTATTCTATTGTGTAAGGGAAATATGATGGCTCAGAGTACCAGTAATGGATGTAGTGAGAAATGGTTGGCTTCTAGATGCTTGGATGTTCAGTATTAGAGGAAGGAGTAAAGGTTGACACCTAGACTTTTAGTTTGAACAGATGGAAGGATGGAGTTGACATTAACTGAGAAGTGGAATTCCAAGAGTGGAACAGATGCAAGGGTAGGGAAGGGAGGGATACCCAGAAATTCTGTTCTGGACAAAATTAGCTTGAGATATCTATTAGCTGAGTAAAAGGTGGATGTATGAGACTGAATTTCAAGAAAGCGTTCTGGCCAGGAGACAGACATTTGAGAGGCATAGATGGCAGTTAAATTCTTGAGACAGGACGGCAATGCCAAAGAATGAGTATAGATAGTGAAGAGAAAAAGAAGAAGGATTCAACTTAGGAAATGCCAAGTTTAAGAGGTCAGGGAGAAGAGGAGGGCCAGCAAAAGAAAGGAAGGCAGGAGTAGCAAGAGAGGTAGGAGAAAAACCAAAGGAGAGAATGGGGGAAGGGAAATTTAAGACACTAAGTGTAGGATACTCTTTCAAGGACATCTGTTGCAAAGTAGAACAGAGAAATGGGGCAGTAGCTGGCAGTGGAATTGAGGTCATGAGTAGGCTTTGTTTTGCCTTCTTTAAAGATGAGAGAATAACAGCAAGTTTGTGTGTTGACGGGAAAGGGCCAGTAGAGAGAGAAACTTCAGTAGAAGGGAATTTTAGTCCTTCAGCCTCTAAGGCTGGTTTCATTTCCCTCTTTGCTTCATTTCCCTCCTTAGCTAGCCTGGTCCCATGACTGGCTATTTCTATTATGTCTTTACTAAACCCCTAGAATGCCTCCCTTTTGTTACTTCTTCCTTCCCAAGTCCACCATTTTCTTTCTTCTCTAGAACTCTTGGGTTGCCAATTGGCTTTACTGCAATAGATTTATGCTACTAACCTCGGATGAGACTACAGAGCTGTCCAAGTCTTCTTTTATTCTTATATTCTCTCATGGTTTATTTCCTAACAAATGACCAAGTGTTTATCCTAATTTTTTTTTAAAAAATTCTCTTAATCAGCATTCATTCAACACACATTTATTGAGCAACAAATGTATTGCAGACACTGGGGGTTGGACACCCACGGCCCATGGCTCCTCATACTCTCAGCAGTTGACCTTTACTGCACTCTACTGAAATGACTGATGTGAATTTTTTTAATCTTCTCCCTTACATTCTCAATTTTTTAAAAAGATTTTATTTATTTATTTATTTATTTGACAGACAGAGATCACAAGTAGGCAGAGAGGCAGGCAGAGAGAGAGGAGGAAGCAGGCTCCCTGCTGAGCAGAGAGCCCGATGCAGGGCTCGATCCCAGGACCCTGAGATCATGACCTGAGCCAAAGGCAGAGACTTTAACCCACTGAGCCACCCAGGCGCCCCGACATTCTCAATTTTTTTAAAGACAATCTTCCCATCATTTATAAAAGGTGAAGTTTCCTAGCTGGTCTCAAAGATTAACTCTTTTATTTTGGCCTTGATTCTACTGCCTCTTACATTTAATAATTTTAATTTAATAATATTTACTATATTTAATAGCCTACCAATTAATCTCACTATGTCTTTAACATTATTCCTCCCCAATTGCCATCCTCTTCCTTCCTCCCACAGGTAACAACTATATTGACTTTTGAACTAATCACTGTTTTGTTTTTCCTTGATTTTTTCATATACATATCTAAGTAGAGATGAACACACTCCCACACACATACATATAAGGTAAAGATAAATATATATGTGAATGCATATGTACATATATATGCGCATGACAATTTTGCTACCACTAGAAAATCAGCTGAAAAGATTCTCTGGGTTATAGTCTGGCTTCAGACTATAACCTTTTGGGCCATCAGGACAGGTCATGAGTGAGTCCTGGAAATGTAAAGTTGGGGCATTCAGCAGGAAAATGGTGAGGAATGGGGTGCTCTACATTTCCTCTGCTAAGCTCACCATGGCTTGTCTTCACATTAGCTTGCCTAAATGTCTGATCACTTTACTCTCCTTCTGCCCCATCTTTAATTTCTCCTGTGGTGTCCAGAATGGATTCTAAACTATGTAGACAGCATGGCAGGGTCTCACTACCTTTAAAGCAGAATTTTCCACTGTTCCTCTTTTTCTTCCTTATGTCACACTAAACTGCTGAAGCCGTTACATTGAACAGCAGGATTCACAGAGCACAATCAGAAGACAACCCGGTTCTTCCCCTCACAGCCCACTCCATCTGCTCTGGAACACCATCATTGTCCTCAGGGAAGTTTCAGGCAGATATCTCATGGATAATGAAAAGTCCTGTCATCAATATGAGTCCTAATAATAGCCTCATTCCAGTAAACTGTTGAGTCACATATAATAGTCAGAACTCCAAATCTCACTCAAAGCCTCTCTTCCTCATTGTAGGCTGCCTCACGCTTGCTGTAAGAAAAGACAGCACTACTGTCTTCTTCATTTTTGACTATATCTGAGCTTCTGACCCTGCCTCTCCGTCCTCTGCTCCTGGGGCTAACCTGTATCCTCACAGAAGGGGAGAGAGGGAAAGGCAAGTAGGAGGAGAATTTCCACCTTGACTGGCAGCAGGGGACCTGGCACTGGTTTCCTGCAGGTAGCAGAGGCCTAACGCTGATATTCCTGTTGGAATGTATTTGTGATCTAAGGAGCCTCACCTGGAATAAACCCTGGCATTTCTCCTGAGACAGGGTATACCTGCTCCTCCAGCCAGTACCCTCCCTCAGCCCCTGGGGCCTCGGATTCTACTCCTTCTGTTAAGGTCACAGCCTGCTCTAGGCAAGGCACTGGGACAGGCTACTCTCTCCATTGTGGCCAACTCTGGCCCATGGGAAAAACACTCAAGTACCCTTGAGTCTCCATTCCCAACAGTCTCCATTCCCTATGCAGTTATTCAGTCACAGACTCTTGACTTTAGGATTTTTCCAGTCATGGGTCCAATAGCAGCCTCTTGTCCTTATAGAATCCAGTGGACATAGGTCCACATCTCTGAATGGTGTCCTTAAAGTTCAATTGGCTCAAGAGGAAAGGATATATTTCCAAAGGGGAGGGAGACTGTTGTAGTACTCCCACAACTTTCTCCAAAGAAATTATCTGTCAGATTTTTAATCTCTTGCTAACAATAATCTCTCGTATGTAAGTTTTAGTCTTTTGTACATCTTCCAATTCTGTAAGGTGCCAAGAGATACAAAACTGGTTTTTGTCCTATGAAGGTGGTCTGGAAATTTAACTTTGAACCAACAAGTATGTCTCATCAACTCCTTTGATCCTTTGATTTAGCTGAAGCTCCCCAAAATTCTAATTTTGGGGAGCTTCAGCTAAACCGAGACAGAACTTATTACAGGATATTTATTTTCCCTAGAAGACTCTGGTTTGTTGTTTGTTTGTTTGTTTGTTTGTTTGTTTTTCTGAGCCCCTCTCATGTCACTTCTTCCACCTGGAATATCCATCCATCCTATATCATGTGTAAGACTCAGCTCAATGACCACCCCCTACACAGAGCTGTCCCAGATTCCCACAGCTACAAATGACCTCTCCTTTCTCACACCATGTTTATCCCTCTCAAATAGTGGTTACCCATACCTGCCCTTGCATTGGGCAGAGGATGCCCTTTCCCCTACTGAATATAAAAGCCTTTGCCATGGAGAATCTGCCCATATGATTTTGCCAGGGTTGCTATGACAAGTACCACAGACTGAGAGACTTACTTATTAGGAATCTGTTTCCTCCCAGCTCTGGAAGCTTGAAGTCTAGGATTAAGGTGGCAGCAGGGCTGGTTTCCTCCCAGCTCTGGAAGCTTGAAGTCTAGGATTAAGGTGGCAGCAGGGCTGGTTTCCTCCATCCTTGTCTTGGAGATGGCCATCTTCTCTCTGTGTCTTCCCACGGTCTTTCCTCTGTGCTGTGTCTATGTCTTAATCTTCTCTTCTTATAAGGTCATTGGTCAGATCGGCTTAGGGCCTACCTCAATGATCTCATTTAACTTCAGCACCTCTTTAAAGAGCCTATCTCCAAATACAGGCACCTTCTGATGTCCTGGGGGTGAGAACTTCAACATATGAACATTCAGTCCTTGACAATGCCCTATTATCCTTATACCTTAACCTGTTCTCCACATAGTGCTTGTTGAACATGTGCTTGTTGTCCTGTACTGAAAAACTCCTTGAAGACTTGATACCAAAAATCCTGACATGACAGGATGAATTATAATGCTAGTAATAAGAGAGTCATGGAAGGGGCGCCTGGGTGGCTCAGTGGGTTAAAGCGTCTGCCTTCGGCTCAGGTCAGGATCCCAGAGTCCTGAGATCCCAGAGTCCCTCTCAGCAGGGAGCCTGCTTCCTCCTCTCTCTCTCTGCTTGCCTCTCTGCCTACTTGTGATCTCTGTCTGTCAAATAAATAAATAAAATATTTTTAAAAAAGGGAGAGAGAGAGTCATAGAAGATTCTGACTTCCCTCAGGGTTGGAATGAATTAGGGATAATTCATTCTTTTTTAATAACTTTGGTTTGGGGTGTAAAGGAACTAGTAATGGAAGGAAAAGAGGAAATGGTGCTGACGAATAACGCCAGTGAGTGTAGCACATTAAGTATCCCTGGAACATAAAAACCTGGCCAGATACCTTTTCCCTCTGATGTGGCATATTTCCTCATGGGGACATTGAGGGACACACAGGAGAGCCTGGCTGCTCCTAACATTAGAAACCTCAAAGCAAATACCACCTCCCAGAATTGCCACTGCCTCAATTGGGATCTGTTACCTCTGAATTTATTTTTTTTTGCTCCAACATATAGGACTTAATTGTTTTTGTGACAGGAAAAATAACACACACACAGAGTAAGAAAATACATGTATTAAAGAATTACAGAAACTAAGAGAGTGAAAGTCTTTTCTTCAGGAAATGTATAGTACCTATTTTAGAAGCAAACACAGAAAATTTATGTATTAAACTTCCCAGTAGAGAAGTTTGAGGAACAATAAGAAAATAAACACTAAGGAAACAGGAGGAAAGAACTAACACAGAGATGGGCAGAAACTAACAAAACAGGAAAGAAAGATCAACAAAGATAATCAAAAGAACCAAAGGTATTTCTTTGACATAACTAATAACATAGACAAATCTCTGGCAATATTGATCAAGGAAAAAGAAAAAAATGTAAATAGTGTTTGTAATGGAAAGAGAGCGTAAGTACAAATACAGCAGATAAAAAACTGAAAATACAATGGAAAACGTCATGCTAAGCATTCAAACTTAGATGGAGTGAACAAATTCTTAGAAAAATATAATTTAAAAAATTATATGATATATATATAATTTAACAGTTCATATGTATCATCTATATGTAGTCTACAAAATTAACAAAAACATTTTATATGTACAGATATGAGTATGTGTGTGTATGCATATACATAGTTTATTTTTTTTAAGATTTTATTTATTTACTTGAGACATAGAGAGAGAAGGATCAAAGGGAGAGGGAGAAGCATATAAATAGTCTATAACATATACCTCAAAGAGGAACACCTGGCCCAAATACTTTTCAAGATAAGTTCTAGCCAGATATTCAAGAAGATTATCTCAATTTTAAATAAGCAAATTGCCCTGTGGAGGAGGACAGATAAAATGAATCCTGACTATATGCCACACATAAAAATAAATTCCAGGTGGACTAAAACCTCAACATGACAAAATGCTCCAAGTCCCAGGTTTAAAAAAATTATCATTTCATACCCATCATTTTGGGAAAAACACTAAAAAGGCTGATAATATCAAGTGTTGACTGATAAGGGGTTAATATTCAAAATATATAAATGCATCTCACACAACATATATCGCACAACTCAATAGCAAAAACACAAATAATCTGATTAAAATAATGGGCTGTGGACCCAAGTAAACACTTTTTAAAAGAAGGTGTACAAATGGCCAACAGGTGAATGAAAAGGTGCTCAACATCACTCATCATCAGGGAAATGCAAATCAAAACCACAATGAGATATCCCCTCACACTGATCAGAATGGCTATTATAATAAAAGACAAGGAATAACAAGTGTTGGTGAGGATGCAGTGAAAAGAGAACCCTGGTGCACTGCTGGTGGGAATGCAAACTGGTGCAGCCACTGTGAAAAACAGTTTGGTGAGCCTTCAAACAATGACAAATAGAGTTCCCACATGATCCAGCAATCTCACTTCAGGAAAGGAAATGAAAACAAAATCATAAAGACATAATCTCTGCTCCCATGCTCACTGCAGCATTATTTACAATAGCCAAGATATGAAAAGAAACTAAGAGCTCATCAACGGATGAATGGATAAAGATGTGCTATATTCCTACAATGGAATATTATTTTTCTGTGGGAAAGAAGGAAATCTTGCCATTTGTGACTACATGAATGAAGCTGGAGGGCTTTATGTGAAGTGAAACGAGCGAGACAGAGTAAGACGGATACTACTTGGTGTCATTTATCTGTAGAGTTTTTTTTTTTTTTTAATCAAAATTCTTAGAAACAGAGTAGAAAGTGACTGCCAGGACTGGGAGGGGAAGGAAACAGGGAAAGGTTGGTAAAAGGTAGATTTTCAGCTGTAAAATGGAAAGGTCTGAAAATGTAACATATGTAATGTAAAACATGGTGGCTTGAGCTGATGACAGTATTTTATGTCATTGAAGTTTGCTAAAAAATTAGAACTTAAATGTTCTCATCAAAAACGAGATAAGTATGTGAGGTGATGGGTGTGGTTGTTTTTTGTTTTTTTAATTTTATTTGAGACAGAGAGAGCATGAGCAAGGAGAAGAGGCAGAGGGAGAAGCCCCAGGGCCTTGGGATCATGACCTGAGCCAAAGGTAGCTGCTTAACCAACTGAGCCACCCAGGTGCCCCAATGGATGTGTTAATTAACTAGAAGAGGAGGATCCTTTCACAATGTATAGCAACTCACCACAATGTACACTTTAAATATCTTACCATTTTATTGGTCATTTATTCCTCAAAAAGCTGAAATAAAAGAAAATACTAAGTGTTGTCAAGGATATGGCCCAATAAGAATGCTCAGATACTCCTCCTGGGAATGCCAACCGGTGGAATCTCTTTTGAGTGTATGGAGGTGGATGGATGTTAATTGAGATTAGACATTTCACTCTTCTTGTATACCAAACCCCAAAATTTTTAGGGCAGTAACATCCTGAGCCCCAGTGTATGAATCATGTCTGGTTTAAGCTGGTCATAACCATCCCATAATCTTTTGCTAGGCACTTGCTTTCCCATTTCCTTGACACCAAGGGTTTGGCAACCTCATTTTAGCCAGTGGAATGTAAAAGGAGCTCTGATGAGGAACTTCTGGTTGCCAGGACATGAGATTATCCAAGGGCAGGGCGGGAGTAGGCATGTCGTTGTATTCCTCATCCATGTCTTCATCCAAATTCCAAAGTTGGATACCCCGAAAACATAAGGAGTTTTTCCTCCCCCAAAACAAAAGCAAAAATAAAACAAAAACAAGCCAACCAACAAACAAACACACCTTGTCCACCTACCCTATTCTTTTTTTTTGGAACATTGATTGGAATGAGACTGTGATGCTTGGAGTTCTAGAAGCCATTGTGTGACCATGAGGTGGCAAGCAAGAGCAACAAGAGGATAAAAATTGGCGAGGTCTTTTGCTGACAGTCAGATAACTAAATCTTTATTGCTTAAGCATTTGTTAGCGAGCTTTCTTTTAACCCATAATCAAAAATTTTCCTGATAGAACAGTTGTTTAGTAAAGTGAAAGAAAAGCTTCAAGTTCAGAAATTCTATTCCTAGAATATATATCCTACATAATCCTCACAAATAAGCACAAGAAAACATGCCCAGAAATCCTCACTGCAACGCTGTTTTTAATGGTGAGAAACATCAAAATGAACTAAATATTCATCAATAGGAAATATGGATAAATAATTTGAGGTCTAGTCATTCAAAAGAATGCTGCAGGAAATTTAAACTGGAATTACATGAATCAATAGACTAAATCTTACCAGAATCCTGAGCAAAAATATGCAAGTTGCAAGAGGATTTATACAGTATATTTATATAAAATCTCAAAACATGGAAACAATATTATATATTGTTTAAAGATGAATTAACTTATAATACACATGTAAACCATGCATGGGAATGTTAAATATCAAATTTATTATAGTATTTATTTTTGTGGAAGAAGATAAGGAAATGGTATAGGGAATTCAACTCCATCTATAATGTAAAATCTAAAGTTGTCCATGAATACTAATTATTCTAGATAATAACAAGACTATTTAAAGAGTTCTCTAAAAGCACATTTATAAGATGCATCAAGTCCTCCTTGGCTCACTCCAAAGTTTACAGTATTTAAATTACAAAATTTGAGGCCCATAATTCGTGAGAGATAACAGAATAATCAATCTTAATGTATTAGACACTCCCAAGGTAATTTCTGTTGGTATCAGAATAATTCGGTAAATCATAAGTTTCTTTGCAGTGTTGGTCAGAATCCTTTGCAAAGTGTTCCGATCCACACAACTCTGGATTCAATGTGCATATGAGTGTCATTCCTGCCATTTTTCTTATTCTCATTATCCTTTATTTTTCTAAGACACGTTATAAAATTGCAGTATCTTCACCCCTATCTCAGAAAGACTCTACATTTCAAAATCACAAACCTTTCCCATGTTCCGACATGAAGGCAAGTAAGAAGCTACAAGGGAATTCAAGTTTATTGAAGAAAAAAAAAAAAAGAGATGAGAGAAAGCACTGTTTGTCCCAGGCAAATAAGACAGTCTTCGTTCTACATCAAAGGCCAGATAAATACCAGATATAATTAATATTTCACTCTTTCAGTAAGATTTTCCCCACTGTCTTACAAGCAGTATTTCTTGAATTAACTTCAAAGTGAAGTTTCGCAAAACCTTTTTTAGACCTATGTGCTAAAAGAATTGTGTAGAAAAGAGGTGGGGCCATAAGGGGGCAAAGAAATACCAAAGTCCTACGTTAAGCAAACAAAAAGGTTCCAGGGAATTTTGGATAAATAAAGACCAATCTGCGAATGCCCCAACTGTGAGTGCGAGAAGTAGACGACGGAAGAGATGGAAGAGTGCTCATACCAACCTAGTGGACAGAGATTACTGTGGAGGTGACCTTGACCAGCCCCAGAGTCCCAGAACTGAGCGGCTCAGGTCTGCCTCCTTGGGCTGAGTGAAGCAAGTGTCCCTTGGGACACTTAGGAATTCCCTGGCCATTAGAATCCCTTAATAGAAGTGCGGATTCCAATAGAGTGATAACACTCTGATTTAAAAGGACCATTAGCCTCCAGAACACAAACCAGAAAAAACCCCATCCATCCCCTGAATCAAGAGGATGGAAACAGAGAGTGGTACCATATTTCAGTCCAACAGTGGTACCCCTGTTGTAAGCTTCTGCCATGAGAGCTGTGAAAGGGTGGGCCAAGAAAGTGACAGTGAAAGATCCATGAGCATGGTCTGGGAAGCTGATTAAGCAATGGAATTGGCATGTAGGCACCAAATGGGGCTGGAGATAAGGTGTGCAGAAGCACCAGAACGTAGTGAATAACGAAGGCAGGTACTTAGGAAGAGGGGAGCTATAGAGAAAAGCAGAAGATGAAGTTAGGATAAAGAGAGATAATCAAGACAAAGAAGGCCAATGGAACTACAGGGTATTATGCTAAGCGAAATAGGTCAGCTAGAGAGGGACAATTATCAGATGATCTCACTAATTTTAAGAATTTGAGAAACAAGGGGCTCCTGTGTGGCTCAGTGGATTGGGCCACTGCCTTCGGCTCAGGTCATGATCTCAGGGTCCTGGGATCCAGCCCCACATCGGGCTCTCTGCTCAGCAGGGAGTCTGCTTCCTCCTTTCTCTCTCTGCCTGCCTCTCTGCCTACTTGTGATCACTCTCTCTGTCAAATAAATAAATAAAATCTTAAAAAAAAAAAAAAGAATTTGAGAAACAAGCCAGAGGATCATAGGGGAAGGGAGGGGAAAAGAAACAAGATGAAACCAGAGAGGGAGACAAATCTTAAGAGACTTTGGGTCTCAGGAAACAAACTGAGGCTTGCTGGAGTGGAGGGGGGTGGGGGAGATGAGGTGGTGGAGGGAAGGACATTGGGGAGGGCATGTGCGATGGTGAGCGCTGTGAATGGTGTAAGACTGAAGAATCACAGACCTGTACCCCTGAAACAAATAATACCTTATAAGTTAATTTAAAAAAAAAAAAGACAAGACCAAAGGTCACAGGGTAGGATGAGACAATAGTTAATATAGTGTACAGAAATGACAGAAAAAGGCAAGTTCTCATGGGCAGGATTAGGCGTGAGAACTGCCCCTTTGTGTCTCACTTAGCAGAGCTTCCATCACCCTAAGAACCATAGTGGTGTCTCCAGAGGTTGGGCCTCGAGCTGCAAAGCCCCTCTTGTGCTACAGCTAGTTTCCAGCCTCAAGGCTGCTGTCTCTGTAGCTCTGCTCTCCCCCATTCCCATCCCCACTGTGCATAACTGCCAGCACAGGACTCTCTCCTTTCCAGTTCCTGCGCTTTGGGCACTGCCTCTTCCCGGGGCACCTGTGGTCTCCAATGAGTCTGAGCAAGCTGTTATGCTCAGCCTTCTACGCATCGTTCCCACTTTCTCTATTCTAGCAATCTGGTTTCCCTCTGAATCTGATTGCTGACCTTCCCCCGAATCTGACTGCTGACCTTCCTTCTGAACTTGGCCGCTGAACTTGGGCATTCTCTCCAAAGGCCAGACTTTAGAAGCTCTTTCCATTTGGGAAAGAGCTTGCTGGCAGATGCTCTGGGGTTCCACCACCTTGTAGGATAGAACAGTTAGCAGCACAGAAAGAACAGAAATGTCCGAGAGAAAGCCGAAGATGGAGGCAACATGATGGGTGACGTCTGAGTGAGCAGTTTCAGGAACACGAGCTCTAGAGTCTAAAATAAAGGGAGGGGCAGGAACTGATGAAGGAAACTGGAAACAAAAGAATCTCTCCAAGGAGCAGGTAGGCTGAGGCAGTCTTCTGACCTACTTCTACTTGTCTTCATTTCACTCTTGGCCCAGAAGAACCTGCTTTCTGAACGAGACATTGGGGAGGCCATCGGAAACGGCCGGCTTGGATGACCATGGGATGAGAAGGGAGCATTTCCTTACAGCAGCTCTGATAAGGATGTACTTTGAGCTGTTGTCTTCTTACTACTGCTCCTTCAAAGGAAAGCTCTAGTGGCCCTGCTAGTTCTAAGCTTTCAGTAACCTATCTGTCTTTTCTTGCCTTCGGACACAGAAAGAGAAGCTGAGTTTCTTGGCTCCACAGTTCCCTGCTCTAGAACTATCTTTTCCAACCTACTTTGGGTAGCTAATTTGCTTTCCAAACATCCTCTTCCTGGCCTTTAAATCTCAGTCTGAAACAAAAGCTACTGTATGGGGGCACCTGGGTGGCTCAGTGGGTTAAAGCTTCTGCCTTGGGCTCAGGTCATGATCCCAGGGTCCTGGTATGGAGCCCCGCATCAGGCTCTCTGCTCAGCAGGGAGCCTGCTTCCTCCTCTCTCTCTCTGCCTGCCTCTCTGCCTACTTTTGATCTCTGTCTGCCAAATAAATAAATAAAATCTTAAAGAAAAAAAAGCTACTGTATGGATTTGAAAGTTGCTAAGAGAATAAATCTTAAAAGTTTTTATCACAAGAAAAAGAAATTCATAATTACCTGTGGTGGTGGAAATTAGGTTCTGTGTGGCGATCATTTTGCTGTACATATGTGTATCGAATCATTATGTTATACACCCAAAACTAGTATAATGTTATGCTAATTACAACTCAATAAAAAAAGTAAAGAAAAATACATTTTTAAAAAAACAGATAAAGAAGCACTGATTGTTCACATTTACCAAAATAGTTGCTCATTTTAAATGCTATCACCGTATGGCACCTTTAGAATTGAAGGCACGTAAGTTTTCTATAGTTATTAGTTGACCAGCCCCCTGACTGAGAGTATGTTCGTTTTCTGATGATTATAACCATTTTTCCTGTCAACAGTCACATGGATAAAATTAACATTTTGGGCTAAAAAATAAATTTATGTATGTTTATACAATTTTTTTCTCAGTCCAAATTTGACATCACATTCTGGTTTGGAGAGAAGCTTGCTGGGTCATAACTTTAAGTCTGCAAGAAATTCACGAAGGGTCAGGAAAAGCTCCTGTCCTAATTTATAGAGTTTAGATCATTGGAGTTGCTGAGAGAAAAATCAAACGTTTAAGGGTAAGAGCACTTGAGCATCCCGAAAAACACATGGTACATTTATTATCACATGCTCTCTATTCTTTCATTGGACCCTCCAACATTTGTTGCTTGGCGGCTCTTATCAGAGTCAGAGAGATGAAAGCAAAGCCTACAATTGGTGTTATTTTCATCCCCTTCAGTAATTGAACTTTGATTATCAAATTCCTGTCAAGTGCCATTCAAGAAACTGCAGGGAGAGACTGAGAATATGTGCAAAGATCTCTCAGACCCTGGAGCCCTCCCAGAAGCAACAGCTTTGCGGGAATCACAAGCTGCCACCACACCGCTCTTGCTCCGCGAGGAATGAGCACAGCTCAGAGATGTGTGTTTAAGGGGATGGACAAGGGTTTGGCGTCCAACGCACCACCAAGCCTGATTTCTCTGCTCATTCACGTAATAGCTGCAATCTTGTGCCAATCAATGAACTACTCTAAACTCCAGTTTTCTCATCTGTAAAATAAAAGTAAAAATGTATACACTATAGAAATTTTGCATAAATTAAATCAGTGTAATTTAATTCAGCGAGGCCCCTGGAGTCAGACTCCTTGGGGTTCAAATTCTGGCTAGACCACTTATTTGCTATGTGATTCTGGGTAAGTTGCTTCAAGTCGTTAAGCCTCAATTTCCTCAATACACGCAGTATTGATAAAAAATGATTCCTACCCTCTCCAGTAGTGGTGTGGAACAAGTGAGATTATCCACAGGAAGAATGTAGTAGCAGCAGCTGGCAGGTCGTAAGTATTCAAATGAAGGTTAGCTGTTATTCTAGAAAGCACTGCACACAACAACTATTTCCGGTTCTCTTAACTAGGTTGCACATTAATAGAAGGCAGTGGTGCTAGAAATGCCAGCATTTTTCTTTTCTTTACAAAGAAAAGAGTGCTTTTCTTTACAAAGTATTTCTTTCTCTTTTTTTCTTTTTTCTCCTTTCAAGAATGTTCTGGTACACATTAGCAAAACACCAAGGGGGAAGGGAGCCTAGAAAGGCTTTAAGTGTATTTCCTTCACAATGAAATTCATATGCTTTCCAAAGAAATGGTATCCTGGAAAGGGTCCAGTTACCATAGGTGCCTAAGATTGTAAATAAAGCATTAAGGAAGAGACTCCAGGAGTCCAGATTAAAGATAGGTCATTATTATCGTTAATATCTTCATTAACATTTTTATATGCTTTTTTAAAACGTATGAACTGTGGTTGGTTTAGGGACTGAATTTTATTCAAGATGTAATTGTGTAGGTGTTTCCAACTGTAGAACAATGTTCTTTGGGGCAGTAATTAAAAGTATAGTTTTGGGGAAATGTTGAGACTGAAGTTTTTAGATGAAACCGAGGCCTCGCCCCCGCTGCTGGTCCCAGGCAGGCCCCTGCCTCCCAGCCTTGCCTGGGCTCCTCTGGGTTCCCCGACTTCCTTACTCTGTGGGAGCTTCCTCCGTGGTCAGCAGACACATCTCGGATTGGGTGTCACTTTCATTCACTTTCTGCATGCAAGGACCTTTCACATCCTAGACGATTCTTTTTTTTTTTTTTAATTCTTATTTATTTTTTAAATTTCTTTTCAGTGTTCCAGAATTCATTGGTTATGCACCACATCCAGTGCTCCATGCAATACGTGCCCTCCATAATACTCACCACCAGGCTCACCCAACCTCCTACACCCCTCCCCTCCAAGACCCTCAGTTAGTTCCTCAGAGTCCACAGTCTCTCATGGTTCGTCTCCCCCTCCAATTTCCCACAACTCTCTTCCTCTCTCCATCTCCCCATGTCCTCCGTATTATTTCTTATGCTCCACAAAACTATGGAACGCTTCACGAATTTGCATGTCATCCTTGCACAGGGGCCATGCTAATCTTCTCTGTATCACTCCAGTTTTTAGTATATGTCCTGCTGAAGCAAGCACACATCCTAGATGATTCTGATGCTCATTCTGGGTTAGGAGAAGATGGGCAAGATGACGATTTTCACTACAATAACTCTTGTGGAGTTTTGCCATTTTGTGACTCCCTTGCTTTTCCTTTTTGCAAAATGACTTTCTCACAGCAGACATGCTAAATAAATGTGCTTAAAAAGTGGTATTTCATGGTTACCAGAAGGAAGTGGGTGCGGGGTTTAAAAAGGTGATGGGGATGAAGGAGGGCACTTGTCCCAGTGAGCACCAGGTGTTGTGTGGAAGTGCTGAATCCACTATATTGTGCACTTGAAACTAATATTACACTACATGTTAACTAGCTGGAATTTAAATAAAAACAAAGAAAAAAAAGTGATATTTCATGGTTACCAGGGGCTAGGTGGAGTGGGGAGTTATTGTTTAATGTTTAATTCTGTTTGGGATGATAAAAAAATGTTCTGGAAATGGATAGCGATAATGTTTACACAACCTTGTAGGTGTACTTAATAGCCACAGAACTGTACACTTAAAAATGGCTAAATTGGTAAATTTTATGTATATTTTGCCACAATTTCAGAAAGTGCTATTTCAACATTACGGCTTAATCACTTTTTATACTTTCTAGTCAGAGAGCATTCAGTGGCCCCAGTTCGAATGGCCTGCCATTTGAGGTGAACACCTACAGCTAACATGCTGCTTCCCACAGGTACCAGGGACCCGATGGAGGTAACCAGAGGCTGTATTTCTTAATTTGCATATTAATTAATTGTATATAATTAGATGTTTTGAATTGGAAGGTTTGCTATTTTTAAATATTCTAAGCACCCTCCTTTCAATGTCATCACCTAAAGGCAGGGTTTTCACTGACGGTTTAGTTGTCAAGCGAAGGATGGGTGTTAAGGGGCACAGCTTCCCACTTCTGGTGAGTCAGTTCTGACCTCTCATTGCCATTAATGTGAGATTTCAACTCGAACCATCCAATCTTGGTATTTGGTTGGCGCATTAATATTGTGAAAGCAAATTAATCCTCCTGGAAAAGCATAAACAAGCATAAACTTGTTTTTGAAGTTCTGATGCTTGAATAATATTAGTAAAATCATCTCAGGAACCTGGCATGAATTATTTTCTACTTTTCAGAGAAAGTTGTCTTAGAATAAAGACAGGGTGGGGTGTCTTTCGATCCCACAGGGCGCTTGCAAGAAGGATGGTGTCTGCAGAGCTACGACGTTTCTCTCTCTCTCTCTCTCTCTCCCCACCTGTCCGTCCCTGAGTTTCTCCTTTCAGTTATCTGTTTCCAAGTCTTCTCCCCAGCTTCTTTTCTTTCTTTCCCACATGGGCCCTCTGAGGTAGAAGGTGGGCAAGGCAAATATTATTATTGCTATTTTACAGATTTTACAAGTGACATACAGGGAGGATAAATGAAAACAGAGCTCACTATGGGAAGAGCCAGTCCTAAACCCCATGTCTTGTGACTCTGGCCTGATGTTGGTTCCATAGCTGCAGCCAGGATTCTGGTGGTCCTGCAGTCCAGGAGGGGAACAGGGACGCAGCACCACCAGACGTAGGGTGCCAGTGACTTGGACAACTGGCAGGTATGGTGCTGAGCACAATTCATCATTAAGTTTCCCTGAAGATGCTCCCAGAAGCTCCCCTCCTGGCTGCTGGGTGGCCCTCATCCATCCATACAGATCAGAAGAGGGTGTAGCAGGTGTTCAGTTTGGGGAGGCCAACAGGCACATATGCCCTCTGCATTTGGGTGACTGTGATGCTGAGTTCCTTTTAAAGTCAAAACTGTCCACCAAATTCAGCCATTTTTAGCCCACATAGCTGGGGAAATATCACAATAAATTATTTCTCAAAAAATAAATTTGGTTGTCACATTCAATTATTATCTAGTTAATTCTAGCTACACAGATACTCGATATAGGAAAAAACTTTAAAACATCTCTTCCGGGCACACCTGTTCAGTCGGTTAAGTGTCTGCCTTCCGCTCAGGTCATGGTCTCAGGGTCTTGGGATTGAGCCCCGCATCGAGCTCCCTGCTCAGCGGAGAGTCTGCTTCTCCATCTTGCGCCTGCGCCTGCGCTTGCTCTCTCTTAAAAAAAAAAAATCTAAAAAAAAAAAAAAAAAAAAAAAAACTTTCCATTTTCCTTCCCCCAAAGGATCAATTTAGTTATGTAAAAATGCAAAAGATTAGCAACATCCTGTTAATACTATGATTAATCAATGTATCTGTGATACAAGATCATCGTAACTTAAGAACTCTTCATGCTTCCTGAATCAAGTCTGTATTTTCCCCTTTAATTATATTAAAAAAAGAAATCCTGGTCTGAGAAGCCTGAAATGAAACTTTCAATGGGCGCCAAAAACATTCCAGTTTTTATTCTCCATTGCTCTTTGCAATCACCCAGAGAGGAAACATGTAAGAGAGATCCCACCCAGAAAAGTCCCCTTCAGGTCACAACTGACATTCTCTTTCTTTTTTTTTTTTTTTTTTTAAATTTTATTTTTTATAAACATATAATATATTTTTATCCCCAGGGGTACAGGTCTGTGAATCACCAGGTTTACACAATTCACAGCACTCACCATAGCACATACCCTCCCCAATGTCCATAATCCCACCCCCCCCTCCCAACCCCCCTCCCCCCATCAACCCTCAGTTTGTTTTGTGAGATTAAGAGTTACTTATGGTTTGTCTCCCTCCCAATCCCATCTTGTTTCATTTACTCTTCTCCTACCCCCTTAACCCCCCATGTTGCATCTCCTCTCCCTCATATCAGGGAGATCATATGATAGTTGTCTTTCTCCGATTGACTTATTTCGCTAAGCATGATACCCTCTAGTTCCATCCACGTCGTCGCAAATGGCAAGATTTCATTTCTTTTGATGGCTGCATAGTATTCCATTGTGTATATATACCATGTCTTCTTTATCCATTCGTCTGTTGATGGACATCTAGGTTCTTTCCATAGTTTGGCTATTGTAGACATTGCTGCTATAAACATTCGGGTGCACGTGCCCCTTCGGATCACTACGTTTGTATCTTTAGGGTAAATACCCAGCAGTGCAATTGCTGGGTCATAGGGTAGTTCTATTTTCAACATTTTGAGGAACCTCCATGCTGTTTTCCAGAGTGGTTGCACCAGCTTGCATTCCCACCAACAGTGTAGGAGGGTTCCCCTTTCTCCGCATCCTCGCCAGCATCTGTCATTTCCTGACTTGTTAATTTTAGCCCTTCTGACTGGTGTGAGATGGTATCTCATTGTGGTTTTGATTTGTATTTCCCTGATGCCGAGTGATGTGGAGCACTTTTTCATGTGTCTGTTGGCCATCTGGATGTCTTCTTTGCAGAAATGTCTGTTCATGTCCTCTGCCCATTTCTTGATTGGATTATTTGTTCTTTGGGTGTTGAGTTTGCTAAGTTCTTTATAGATTTTGGACACTAGCCCTTTATCTGATATGTCATTTGCAAATATCTTCTCCCATTCTGTCAGTTGTCTTTTGGTTTTGTTAACTGTTTCCTTTGCTGTGCAAAAGCTTTTGATAGGAATTCAGTAAAGTGTCAGGATATAAAATCAATGCACAGAAATCAGTTGCATTTCTCTACACCAACAACAAGACAGAAGAAAGAGAAATTGAGGAGTCAATCCCATTTACAATTGCACCCAAAACTATAAGATACCCAGGAATAAACCTAACTAAAGAGACTAAGAATCTATACACAGAAAACTATAAAGTACTCATGAAAGAAATTGAGGAAGACACAAAGAAATGGAAAAATGTTCCATGCTCCTGGATTGGAAGAATAAATATTGTGAAAATGTCTATGCTACCTAAAGCAATCTACACATTTAATGCAATTCCTATCAAAGTACCATCCATTTTTTTCAAAGAAATGGAACAAATAATCCTAAAATTTATATGGAACCAGAAAAGACCTCGAATAGCCAAAGCAATATTGAAAAAGAAAGCCAAAGTTGGTGGCATCACAATTCCGGACTTCAAGCTCTATTACAAAGCTGTCATCATCAAGACAGCATGGTACTGGCACAAAAACAGACACATAGATCAATGGAACAGAATAGAGAGCCCAGAAATAGACCCTCAACTCTATGGTCAACTAATCTTCGACAAAGCAGGAAAGAATATCCAATGGAAAAAAGACAGCCTCTTCAATAAATGGTGTTGGGAAAATTGGACAGCCACATGCAGAAAAATGAAATTGGATCATTTCCTTACACCACATACGAAAATAGACTCAAAATGGATGAAGGATCTCAATGTGAGAAAGGAATCCATCAAAATCCTTGAGGAGAACACAGGCAGCAACCTCTTCAACCTCAGCCGCAGCAATATCTTCCTAGGAACATCGCCAAAGGCAAGGGAAGCAAGGGCAAAAATGAACTATTGGGACATTCTCTTTCTTAAGGTGCCCCGCTGCGACAAGCAAAAGCCAGTTCGAAGATAGATCTTTGGGGCACCCCCTGGTGGCTGAGAAGAATCAAGAACTCCCTGTCCTGACCCAGAAGGTCAATGATCTTTGAGGCTTTCTAAATGGCCATCACCAAATTTTCCGTTCAACGTTGTTAAATGCATTCAGATCAGGAAAACAGGAGGGAGTGGAAAGAATTTGGAATCAGAAGACTTGGATTTGAGTCAGAGCTCTGTCATGTACTAGCTCTGCAAACCTGGGGCTGGCTGGTCAGTTTCCACGGCGCAGAGGTTGAACCTGGGGTTTCTCACAGGAGATAAGAGGCAATGTCAAAACTAGAGGAGTGTACGATTTCATTATCTGATATGTCCAGAAAAGGCAACTTTATGGAGATAGAGAGTAGACTAGTGGAGGCCTGGGGCTGGGGATGGGAATGGAGATTAACTATAAATGGGCATGAAGGATCTTCCTGGGGTGAGGAAAATGTCCTCAACTGGACTGTGCACAACTCGGTAAATTTACTAACAATCATTCCAATGTGCATTTGACCTGGGTGAATTTTCTGGTATGTGAGTTATACCTCCGTAAAGTTGTTTTTTCAGATAGCAACTGGAAGGAAAGGCAGGATGAGTGGCATGTGTAAACCCAGGTACAGAGCCGGGAAGCCGGGAAGCCTACACCCCGCACTAAATAAAAGGGAAAGGGAATGTGGGGTAAGTTAGGGATGGGCAGGAAAAAGGCCCAGGACGGGTGCTGCTGTTTGGAACTGTATTTTGGCCACTTTACATTGTCCATAGCTTGTGTCCAGGAAGGTCGCATGTGAGGAGCCCAAAGTGCATTTCCCCTCCTGCAGGCTAGGGCAGGGCTTCTGTGCCCTGGGATGGAAGCTCTGGCGGTCAGGGGCAATTCTGTTGGAGGGAAGACTATTAAAGCCGCTGGCTTGAGGCACCTGCTTAAAAATGACTTTTTTCTTTTTTTTTTGAAATGTAAGAACTGTGTTTTCCTCACAATATTTCTCAGTATGAGGTAATTCAGTGTGGTTGGGGAATTAGATGACACTAAGGCACTGTGGGCTGGGGGAGAGCATGGCTTTTTTTTTTTTTCTTTTCTTTTCTCCTTTCGTTACTTACTAACAGAAGACTTGAAAGTGTGAGAATTTATGGAAGTGCAATAAGAAAATTCAGGAGAATATCTCTAGAGATGGGTAGAGAGAAACTTGGTAGGAATAACACCCAAGTGAAGCTGGAAGGAAGGAAAGAAAAAAGAAAGAGAGAGGTGGGGAGGGAAGGAGGGAAGGAGGGAGGGAGGGGAGAAGGAAGAAGGGAGGGAGGAAGGAAAGAAGACTCAGATGATATAGCAGGAAATAACATTGTATCGTACATACCAAATGGGTTTACAATCTTTAATATAACAGACACAATCCAGAGAAAAGTGGGCAGAGGATGGCTATAGATAATTCACAAAAGGAAAAATAAGTGAATAAATATAATCTATTGTGAATAAAGTGAATAAATATAATCTATTATATTTATATATAAAGATATATATAAATATAATAAAGATATATGTTTATTACATATATATATAATAAAATATAATCAAAGGACATTTAGCCTGGCTACTAATTAATAACTATTATTAACAGAACAATGAGCAGGGGCTCCTGAGTGGCTCAGTTGGTTAAGCATCCATTCTTGATCTCAGCTCAGGTCTTGATCTCAGGGTCATGGATTCAAGCCAGGGTTGGGCTCCAAACTCCACACTGGGCTTTGGGCTCCACACTGGGGGATGGAGCCTACTTTAAAAAAAAGAAGAAGAAAACAATGAGCTATTTTTTACCTGTGAGATTAGCAAAGATTAAGAAGATTGGTGTTGATTATCCTTAGATAAATGGTATAGCCTTGCTGGGGGGAAATTTGGCACTCTACTTCAAAATGTAAATATGCATGCCTTTTGGCCCAGCAATTCCAGTTTGAGGAATTACCTGATGGTAATAATTACACATGTGTGAAAAGATATATATGTTAGTGTGTTCATGATTGAGTTATTTGTAAAGACAAAAAAAAAAAAAAAAGAAAGAAAGAAAGGTTCTCAAATGCCCATCAACAGGGACTTGATGATTATACATCTATTCAACAGACTATCCACGTTGTTAAAAATTAAACATTTTTAATTAATAATTAAATTAAAAATGAACATGATCTGTATTTTAGGTCATGAGGAAAATACTGACATTATGTTACTAAGTAAAAAATGTCAGTGCCATAAAAGCATAGATGGCATGATCACATTTTTGTTTTAAATTATACTGTGTGTGTGTGTGTGCATGTGTGTGCATGTGTATAATGGCCATGAAGAGGCACTGCCCAGATGCCCCTTCAAAAACGGACTAATTGGAGCGCCTGGGTGGTTCAGTGGGTTAAAGCCTCTGCCTTCGGCTCAGGTCATGATCCCAGGGTCCTGGGATTGAGCCCCGCATTGGGCTCTCCCCTCTGCGGAGAGCCTGTTTCCTCCTCTCTCTCTGCCTGCTTCTCTGCCTACTTGTGATCTTCGTCTGTCAAATAAATAAATAAATAAAATCTTTAAAAAAAAAAAAAAAAAAAAGGACTTATTGCCCCAACTGTCAGCCCTTTCAGGAACGGCCTCACTGCAGAGCCCCTTCCCAGTGTCCCTCCCTTCTAAGCGAGGCTGGTGGGCACATCCTGACAGAGGCGGGGACAAAAGGCGGTCATTTTACCTCAACAGAGAGCCATTCTGATGGGCGATTTTCACGGCGGCGCTTCCTGTGGCGTCCGCTGAGGCTGTCATCAGGCCTGAAACAGCCGTTTCCCTCAATACCCAGTGCTGTTCTCATCCCCGTCTTTCCACCAGGGTTGCTGACCCCAAGGATAATTTTTAAGAAGCATCTCTCACTACAAACTCCACCTGAGAATCTGCTTTGTGGAAAACCTAACCAGTGGTTTTTACACATACCCAGTGGACAAATTCTGGCAAAAACATATCCGGCAAGTATTTTACGTTGGATGGGTTTTACGTTATAATTTTTGACCTTGTCTGGTTGTTTTAAAATAGGTATTTATTAGTTTTGTCATCAGATGAAAATAATAAAATGGTTTTCATTTTGGAAAATAAAAAGAACAGTTAACAGTTTCGTTTTATTCTGGTCCAGACGACCACATCGGAGTACCCAGGTTGCAATGGCAGCACCACGCCGCAAGGCGCGCGCTCTTTCCCGCAGGGAGGCGAGCGATTGTGCAGGCTCTTCTGGCCCCTAGGACCCTTCCTACTCCTCCAGGTCTTGGTCCAGACGAAAGCTTTGCTCCTTCCTCCACCAGGCTGTCAGCATATTGTTGCGGTTGCCTGTAGAAGAGCAATCTGGGGGGACAATGAGGACCCCCTGAAGACAGTGTGTGTGCGTCCCCTGATGGGAGTAGATGGACACAGGATGCTACATGTTGATAAATTCTCAAACCTGGAGTACTTACAGGTTGTCCCACGTGTTTCATCACCACTGGGAGGAACGCACGTGCTGGGGATGAGCCCAGTGGTGTCTGCTACTCTGATTTCTCAGCTTAGAGCCTTACCTGTTTGCCAAACACTTTGTGCCGCCTGCACTCGAAGTACCTGTCTTCAAGTTTCCCTTTGTCTTGTGGCTTTGCCAGATTTGGGCTGCATGCATGATCCTGTTCAGGGGCAGGGGAGTAAGGAAACGGTAGGGTTGGAAGCCACAGCTCCGGAGAACCAGGTGTTTTTGCTTGGCCAATGCAGTCTTAGGGAATAATGAGTTAGTTATCCATGGTAGCAGAGTCCGAAAGTTGTCCTCCCCACATCCATCCTTTGTGTCTTCATTCAGAAAATTCAAAATCCAAGCTTTTGCTGGCACACTTTGCAGCCTCCCTTGCAGCTCGATAGGATGCAGTGAGTCCAGTCTTGCTGATAGTATGTGCGCAGAATCCAAGTTGCAGGCTGTCTCCTTACCAGGAGCGGTTTCTCCTTACCCCTGTCCTGCCGGTCAGAAGGCAGGTCCCGCGTGGGTGGTGGGGAGGTATCTGTGAATATGCAGCCCAGGGCAATGCCCCAGGTATGAAAATGTGCTCCAGAGAAAAGCAGCAATGGTCCCTGTCACGGGGAACCTCCACAGCATCCCTTGACTACTCACACAGGGACTGTTGTGTAAGAGAGAATGGAACTCCTTTCTTGTGTAAGCCACTGAGTTCGGGAATGGGGATGTGCAAAAACCAATCATTGTTTTGTATTTTACTCTTATAACACGATTATAGTGTTTGCTACGCTGATGTATTTACTTCTCTGTGTCCTTCTCTAGAATATTTCTTTCTTTCTGAATTGCTAGCCAGGAAGAGGCATTCTGTGTTTGCCAAACATATGAATAATTGAATGCTGGGGAAACTTTGTAGAAAAGGGAAGCTGGAGAACTAAATACAAAGCTTGATTTCACAATTTCCGTAACAAAGGTTTCCCCAGGTCTCTCTAGCCCATCAGCTAGGGCCCCATCAATAATGCAGGACACAGAGATGATGAATGTCTAAGTACTCATAGCCTCCCCTTCCCTTATCCCTGGAGGAAGATGCTGGTGTTTTCCTGCTCAGCATGCTGTACCACTACACCTCCATCCGGACCAAAACTCACACCCACATTTCAGATCAGATTAATTTGTGTAAGGAGCACAGCAAAATGAAGGTTTGTGTCAGAAAAGCCTGTGAGAAGGAAGCAGCGAACAGGCTACAGGGTGGGAATGTGTGGGAGCCTGGGAGGATGGGGAAAGGAGGTTTGTAAAGAGACAAGATTATGAACTGTGTTTCTTTTTGAAAGTCGCTTGAGAGATACCAGTAAAGTCCTCTCTGACAGTGACTCCCCAGAAAAAGATCAGGCTGAGGACACTGCGATTTTGTTTCCTGACAATAGTCACAGCTCAAGTTTCATGGCTTTTAAACCACCTCTTCGTGAAGGTCTTCAGCTCCTTCCTCAATTCACAAATTCCTTCTGAGAGTTCTAGATACTATCTTTCTTGTGGCCATGAATCCTAACCCTCACTGTGCTGTTGGCTGCTCATAAAATCACAGGAAAGCAACCCACACCCTCCATCACCACCATGGTCTCCCAGGGGCAGCTGATGTCCCTGCCCATAGCAGGATCTTCCTGTGCTCAGGACATCTTCTGTCCTGCCCCCCTGGTCCCTAGGATTGACCAGGGAATTGACATCTGAGATACAGGTCCTTGCCATTTCACTTTCCTCCCAGGTACCTAGGCAAACATGAAAATAAGACTTCTTCTCTGTTTCAGCTGAAAAACCATCCCTCGGTTCATACGGTTATGGTTCTCTCTCCCATTTGAAAACACAAGGCAGACTCAAGCTGGCTCCAGCCAGGAGCCGGTGTTAGTCGAACTAAGCTAACTTGCAGCGCGAGGAGTGGAGCCCGAGTTTGCGTGAGCTCTTCAGCAGCAGGTGAAAACCCCGGGCAGGTTAACACAGCTGAGCTGTGGTGTGGCTCGGGGGCACGAACCGCAACTGCCAATAGCCGGCCGGGCCTTCAAGGGTCCACAGGCACCTCTACGAGGGTGGGCAGACGCCTTTTTGTGATTCCTCAGTCTGAGGAACCCCCAGTGTGAAGACTTGGCTGGACGCGGTTTCTGAGGTTTAGTAAGTATTATTATTAGTTTCTGCAAAGGAGCTGGAAGCCTAAAGCCAGGTTATGGAATATGGAATATTCAGGAAATTGAGTTGATGATAAACAAGACTACTGACTTACAGAAATGCACGTTGTTCTTGACATTTGACAAACACAATTTTGCTGTAGTTATTAAAGATACAGCTTCTTGTGGTTGGTAGGGAGACAATCTGCTGAGCGTGTGCAGAACAGTGACATATGGGTGACATGGGACCTGAGGGCAGCAACCAGATGGCTTATTTCTGTGACGAGTATGATCCCTGCAAGGCTGTGTGTGAAGAAGTACAGGCGTTATTGGAATTTCTGTTTTACCATAGGAGAATTAAGGAATATTACTGAGTGGGTTTTCTGTCTATCCATCTTTATTAACAGAATTCCAGAGTGTATAAGGCCATAAAATTAATCATTTATTCAGTATTCTGTGTGAGGCATTCGGTACTGATACTAAAACATTTCAGTAAACATATTTGCTCAATAAAAAACCATGACCCGTCCTATAGGAAGAACAGAATATTTGAAATAACTGCCCTAATGTGTGGTTAACTTATGGAGAGGGCGTGAAGTCTGTAGCTGTTGGCTGCTCCCAGCGTTGCAAAATCTATGCAAAAAAAAAAGTGAAAACACACACACACACACACACACACACACACACACGCATTAGTGCTTGATGGAAACAGAGAAGGAAACTAGGTTTCCTTAACTAAATGATATATTCTCTAACCTTTTGGATATTTGAAAGCTAATTTTAGCTCTGAAAACAAAATAAAGCTCATCTATTAAGTGATCTTTGGGATGCCCCAGGGCAACAGCAGATCCCATATATACTCACTGAAATGTCAGCATTTCTGTTCCCCTTTTCAGGCGGTGATACAGAGAGCCTCATTGTGTATTCTCCCCAGCAGCTCTTGCTGGCAGAGTCTCTGTGGAATCACAGTGGTCAATTCTCCTTCCCTGGGAATGGGAATGCTGGGGGAGGAGGACTTGCTTTAAAGTTGCCTTAAAGTAAAGGGATTTTTTTTTAAATAGGTTACTGAAATTTATTTATCATATATCCAAGTCACATCTGACATATGGGAAAATGCTATTTACATAAAACATTAAACATTAAAAAGAAATAGTATTTGTTTTTTAAAACAGTACTAGGATCCCAGGATTCTAAGAAGAAAGTTTGATTCCAGGCCTGCATTGTAGTTATCTGCCCTGCTACAAGAAACTAGAGTGGAGGTAACCGGCAATATATTTTTCCAGATTCAAACATGAATGGATTTCATATGTGTGTTTCTGCATCTATAGTTCAGATGCAAGGTTTGCCCCTTAGTTCAGTTCACACAGCTCCAGCCCACCCGTTGGAGGATGGGCTTGGCTCAGGCCTAGGGCAAGCTGAAGACACCTGAAGCTGGGGCCGGACCTTGGTGGGGGCCACTCTCCCCGTTTCATTGGGCCAGCCAAGCCTCCTGCCTCGTGCTGACAGTCTGCACTCGAGGGGCTCCTCTTGGATAATAGCTAGAGGGAACAGGAAAACCGAGTTCTGGGCAAATGGAAAGAATGTGCATGGAACAATAGGAAGTGTTGTCTCCCACTGATGTGCGCAAGCGCGCATGTGTGGGGGTGTGTGCGTGTGTGTTGAGTGTGCTGTGGAAGGGAGTGGGAGTTCTAAGAGTACACTGCCAACTCTTCTTGGAGCTTGAGAAAAATCCGATTAGATTTTTACCTCATGGGATGCAACAATATATAAATATATATAAAACACCACAGAAGAATAAAAAAGAGAACTTAGCGAAGACTAAGAGATTGTGGACAGATCTGAGGAACATTTAGGAGTGTCAGTAGCACTTTGCAACTGATTGGATATGGAAAGCAAGGGAAAAGGAAGAGTTATAACCAGATTTGTGCCTTTAGCAACTGGGCCTGTGTCCTTCTGTTAGCAGTGGAGACAGGAGGACATTGCCTGACTCACCTACCTCTTTCCTGCCACCCACAGCCGGCTGCTCTGTCGTCAAAATCTCAGATAAGACTGTCCCTGAATTCCTTACTATGACAATTACTTCATCTTACCACTGATAATAATTTTTTTTTTAACTAAAACTTGGGATACATATTCCTGTGTGGTCTGACATGGGCAAAACTGTCTTCCAAATGAGGATGAAAGATCCTTGAGGTGGTTCTTGTTTTAGGGCTCCAAGGTTAAGCTCCATGGTTGGATCTGAAATGCCAGGAGCTCTTTGGGGGTGTGTGCCCTGGGTTCTCAAGCTGTTAGGAGAACCATATCTGACCTTACAAAGGCACATGAATTAGAAGACTGATCTGGATAAATCTCAGGATTCCATAATCTTCCCAAGTGGCCTCTAAAAGAATTCTTTTCCCCAAACCATTTTTAATCTCATAAGGCCCAAAGAAAGTTAGAAAGTAACAAGTTGCTTCTTTCTTTTTTCCTTGGATAAAAAACAAAACAAAACAAAATGAAAAAACCCTAATGCATTTTCTTTCAATGGGCTAAAGTTCCATTTGACGCTGATTGGAAATTGCGTGAAGGAAACCATCCCAGTAGGCCCTTCGGTGGCAATGGGGGTAGGGGGTGCTCTGTTCCATTCACACAGCTAAAGTGCTCTGATGTTGTGCAGGTGGGCGCTTCCATAACAGTAAGTAATGGAGAGATAATGATCTTTCTCTGTAGTCCTAGGCAGCTACAGGAACTATGTTATTTAAGGTTCTATGTGAGTTATCAATTCTATTGATTAAATAAATGTTTCAAGACATCTCACTTAATCACTGCATCTTCTTTTGAGTTCTGTCTTTGGCTGTGTCTCATTTGTTGGAGGTGGGGGACAACTCCCCGTGCTATTTTTATATGTCTTATGACAGCTCTTGTTCCAGATGTCTTTTCAAGGATATTTGTATATGGAAGAATCTTGAAAGACATAGATAGAGTCTCTCTCTGGGGAAGAGGGCAGATTTGTTTCCTGGAGAGGATAATAAAGATAATGTCCCTCTGGGACAAAGTCTGGGTAGGTTTGCTAATGTTGCCAGCAGTTCAGATCCAAGGCTCCGAAGGAGATCCAGCGGGACCCGCCAAGAGAGTCCTTGGCTTTGAGCAGGATAGAAATCAAATGCAAGCCAACAGGAAGTGGGAGCAGAGTTCACTGAAGATCTAGAGAGAGCAGATACAGATGCAGTGCCTGGGAGACTCAGAAAGGAAGGTAGCATGAGTATTGTCTTTGTTTATGGTCTGGGGATTTTTACTGAGGATTGCTGTCTGGTGTATGTGTCTTCTTAGGCATCCGAGAACCTGTTAGAACAAAGACAACAGCCCAGGTGTTATTCCTTGGAGCCAGGGGGTCTTGGCTTTGGATGCCTAGTGCTGGTGGTCTGGAATATGCATATAAGAGCTCCGTCTGGTCATTATCACCTAGTACTTCCTTAGATGTTACTTATTCTAAAGAAACTGTTAAGTCCTTGTCCCTTGCAAGGAGGACATCCACGATTTGCATTCTGAGGCATGCATAAAGTGGGGTGAGGGAGCAGGTCCCAGGAAGAACAGAAGCAGGAGGAGCTACGGTGAGTGCTGTGAAGTATGTAAACCTGGCGATTCACAGACCTGTACCCCTGAGGCTAATAATACACTGTATGTTAATAAAAAATTAAAAATTAAAAAAAAAGAATAGAAGCAGGAAAAGGAGCAAAAGCAGATTTTTATGGAGTCCTTCAGTTTCCCTGTCTCACTAACATCTCACTATAAGATTGGGTGTCTCCTTCCCCCTAAGGAGGAAGGGCAGACCTTATGAGAACATGGAGCTCATTCTGCCTTCTGTGCTGTGATAAAGTCCTTTGTCTCTGACCAGGAGTCTCATGTCTTCTGCCCCCTTTAGTGAAGCTGTGGTTGGCTGACTTGTTAGCTTGAGAGCAGGGTAGAAATTTCAGACCCTTCACAATTCTTGATATTATTTTGTCTTGTCATCTCTTGAGTCATCATTTGACTTGAAGTTAAGGGAAATGTTAGTGAAGATGTGATGAGAACAACAAAAGGCAAATTGAGTGTGTTTAATGTTGCTCTCATGAGGGGCAGCTAGCTTCCGGGTTATGTCTCGTCTTTCCCTGCCCCCATCACAGTGAGCACCAGGCCAGTCCACCAGTGGGCACGCAGTTAGTATTATTATTCGTTTCACCATGTACTGAGCACCTATCTGTACCAACTGCTCTTCATGCATGATCTCTGTTTCTTGCTACAGTTTTGAAAGTTTGGAAATTTCCCTGGCAAAAGGCTGAGAAAAGTAAAGGAACTTGTCCAATCTCACAGAGCCCAGTGATAGAGGCAGCGTTCCTACCTGTATTTATCTGGTAGCAAAGCTCATTTCCACCCACTGTAACCCCATGCTTCCCCAGTTATGCAAATGAAGTTGAGAGCAGAGCAAGAAGCCTTTTAGTGGTGATGTTGATCAGTCTGCTTAACCTCCTCTTCTTAAATGACTACCATTACCCCATTTCCGGATTTGCCATCCTATTTTATTTAACTCCTGCTATTGCCGGTTCAGAGCAGCTCCTCAGCCCTTATTCCACTAACATCACTTCTTGAACATACAGATATTAACACTATTTTTTCACAGCTGATTAGAAATCTGCATGTGAGGAAATGGGCTAAGAAGGATTGAGTCATGCATGATCTAAGACAATAATGACAGGAAGTATAAGTTGAACTGACCCTTGATGGCACTGAGAAAGTAATCTATGACCTCAGCTTCCAGTCCGTGGGATTTAAGACGCATCCACCGGAAACCTGAGTTGGGAGCTCACGTCTCCAAGTCTTCTCCACGGGGGCTCGTTTGAGGGATGGCTGCCGTCCAGCCCGGTATTTCCAGGAAATGAGATTTCAATTCCTTGTAATGTTAACTTAAAAAAAAAAAAAAAAAAAAGACATTTCAACGATTCTTGAAAAGAGATGAGCATTTGAAAGAAAGCTGAATGAGAAGATAGAAATATCTACTGCTGGCTTCCATCCTCAGCTGCCTGGACCCTCCACCACATAGGTACTGGCTGTGAAATGCCCCATGGCCTGAGAGTAGGTGGTGGACCATCCCCTACATGAGCGACCAATACATATCCCCAGAATTCCCCAAACTCCTCAGCTCTGGGGATGTCTTGGGGGAATGGAGTATTTGAAAACAAAAGTGTGTTTAACATTTTTGTGTAAATTGAGTGATCTCACCACCCGTTGCATTACTACTGTATTTTCCCAGCAGATTTTTTATTTTTGTTATTGCCTTCAGAATAATTCCAAGGTAAACACACTCTCAAATATATCAGGGTTCAGGGTTTAAACTGTTAGTTTAAACTGTCAGCAGAGTTGAGTGGGCAAAAATCATACAGCTAAGCCCTTTGGAGAGACAGAAATGTGAGAAGACCAGTATACTACGTAAAGACCACTAGACTATTATTCCTGTAAGAGGACTCGGGAGATGCTTTCAAGTGGTACAGAATGAAAAATATCGGTAAATGGGACTTACTGGATTGACCCACATCTCTGAGGCTCATGGAGAAGAGCCAATCAAGGGCAAGATCTTCCTTCTCCCTGCTTGGCTATTCCTTCTTGCTTGACTATTTCCATTCTGTCCCAGCCATGAAGCATGGCCTCTTGAACAGCGTGGGACTGCACTAGAGAAAAGTGGTGAGACAGAGGAGGGGAACAGGCTGGGCCAGGGAGGGTGCAGCCAGAGCAAGTTCCTAACAAGAAAGAAGAGAAAATCAGAGAGATCTGCAGAGAGAATGAGTGAAGATTTTAATGCAGATTTGAACACAGTTTAAAACGGCCTCTGGCCACTTCTACATACAAGTCAAAGCAACTACAGTTGGCAGCCCTGTGGGCCCAGCCAGCAGCTGGCATATTTGGGGGTTGATGTGAATCTTGATGACTGCAAATCTCATTCTGCCTGGCTTTGCAGAGCCACCCCATGGTTTGCTTGGCAGAACAGTAGAGTCTCTCATTATCCAAAAGCATTGAGGGGTGTGTGTGTGTGTGTATGTGTGTGTGTGTGTGTGTGTGTGTGTGTGTGTAAGCATGCATGTGTGTAATACACAAATGGAGAAGAGAGAAAATCCTGCCCATTCGGATTTGACCTTCCATATTATTTTACTTTAGTTTGTGGAACAATGCTCATTTCTTATTAATGTTTTTAATTTGCATTTTTTGTTTTTGTTTTGATGTGAAAAATGTGACGCAGCTTTGAAAGCAATGGAGTACTGGAGATGAGGCATGAGATGTTGTGGAAGTTGGGGTGTATGACCCCGGTCTGACTTGGTGTATCACCTTCTCATCTATGTATCTCTGCCCATATGTCTCTGGGCCTGGGAACATCTTTCTCTGCTTTTCTCTCTGTATTACTTTTCTTGTAAACCATCTGTTTCCGTCTATTTCTCTCTTCTTTTTTGCCACTTTTCCCTGAACATTCCCTTCCTTTTCTTCCCATTCATTTATTCAAAGTTGGACTGACTGCCAGCCACTGTACATTGTTTCCAGAAATTATAAAACTCCTCCTTCCCCTCAACTCTGAATCTAGTAGCTTTTTCATGCAGGCATTTTGATTGGTCTTATTTTCCAAAGTCAGTGACATTTGAGGAAAAAAAAATTGTTTTGACCATTTCCCTGACCTGTGATGGAGTTTTCTAGGGCTACACATCATGTCAATCCTGTGTTAGTCTACACAGAATGTTGATACCCTTCAAGAACAGTAAGAAATAAGTTGGTAAAAGGAGAACTGGAGCTTTCGGGCATAGAGAAAGAAAAGACAATAATTTCTGTAAAAATGAAACATTTAATCAAACTGTTTTTAAACTTTTAAAAACTTTCCAAACATAAGACACATGGCTCTGTAAAGCATGGAACAGGAACTGAAAATAGGACAAACTGGTCAGAGTTTGAGTTTTTCCAAATCTATAAACAAGACTTTTCAATCTCCAAACCATTCAGACTTGTGTCTGGGATACTTGCTAATTTATTCCTCGGAAAACAGACGTCCACAGGGCCTCAGTTCTGAGTACTTCCAGAATCCTGACCACAGTGAAGCTTCCAGGAGCCATCTTGCAGGTAGTTGGTACTAAACACATGTGGGTTCTAATTCATTAGAGAAAAAATAAATTACTTTTCCTCTGGAATACAACACTATTGCCCTTTCTAAGAATCTCTCAATGACCTATAACTCCTGGAGGCCTCATGTTTCACACCAATAATTCCAGTGTAGTGGGAAACTTAGAAGACAGGAGGAAAGACAGTATTCATTATTAATGAAAGGACTGTGCCCTCTAAGGAAACACAGGGCACTTAATGTTCAGCTTACCTCATCTTTCCATCAATAAATCCATGCTCCCTAATTGTTTATGGCATCCTTTGGTAGGCTCAGTGGAGAGGATGACAACTAATTAACAAACACAGTTTGGCCTTAATTAAGCTGCCCTTTCCTGCCTATGATACTACTTCAATATAAATGAAGGTCCATCCTGCTGTATTTGACTCCCATCATAGAACTGAATTCCAGATTAATTTGCTTAAAGCATGATCCAATTAAGCTTCACTTAACTAATGAAACGTACATATTTTGTGTTTTAAATAAAGATGGGAATTCACTTAAAAGATTAATTTCTGTTTTTCCTCCCCCTTCTCCTGCTCCTTCCTAACCAATGGTCAATGAAGGTATAGTCTTCTAGGGCTGCTGTAACAAAATACCACAGATTGTGGAGCTTAAACAACAAAAATCTGTTTTCTTTGGGTTTTGAAGGCTGGAAGTTCAAGATCAAGGTGTTGGCAGGGCTGGTTTTTTCTGAGGCCCTTTTCCTTGGCTTATTGATTGTTCTCTCTCCCTGTGTCTTCACACCATCCTCCCTCTGTACGTGTCTGTGTCAAAATCGCCTCTTCTTATAAGGCCCCTCGTCAGTTTGGATTAGAGCCCACTCAAATGGACTCATTTTAGCACAAGCACCCTTTTCAAGGCAACTTCTCCAAATGCAATCATATCCTGAGGTACAGAGGTTAGGGATTCAACATGTGAATTTTGAAGGAACACAGTTCAACTCATAACAGGGAAGAAGAGGTGACATTTCCAAGGGGAGGGAGTGGAGTTGAATGGTTGAGGGCACTGCTTCTGGAGCAGACCACCTGTATTCAGATTGTTGCTTTCCCACCTACCCCCTGCATGACCTTGGGCCAACCACTTAAGTTCTCTGCCCTCCAGTTCTTCCATCTGTGAAATGGGTTAATAATCATGCCTACCTCAGAGGGCTTTTTTAAAGATTATATAAGTGCTTTATACACGTGAAAGCCCTCAGTAAATTGTTTGTATAATCATTTCAAATTTTTTCCTTAAAATGTTTGAGAAGTGTTTATACATTTTCCTCATAGGGGAAATGAATGCTGTGCAATATACTATAAAAACGTGATTAGTGAATCGGTTAGTGAATTGAGATTAGTGGTTAGTGAATTGAGATTATTTTTTTAGGACAGGGGCGAGGATGGTGGCAGAGTATAGGCTTGACTGAAATCTGTGACATATGGCCCAAATCCATTTCATGCCCTGATGCAAGGGTCATTATGTTTTGAGCATAAAATAAAATTGTGATTACAAAATCAATTAAATTTAAAAATATAATCACAGATTTCAGTCCAGCCTGTCCCCTGCCATCCTCCTCATGCCTGTCCTATATCTCCTCCCTCATCGAACCAATGGCAGACTGCAGTTGCATGCGTAGTTACACCTGAGCAAACCTGGTCCAAGATCGGGGCTTCCAAATTCAGATGTCTGCCTTCATTTTCATAACAAAACCCTAATTCTGGACCAAGGTTCTTCTTTACTGCTATACACAGGTAGTTAAATATTTCTGGAGAAAATGTGATGACCCTGTGGGGTGGCTTCACTAAAATACCACGGTATCCAGCCTCTCCTGGACCCTCTGCACCCCTGAATCTTTTTCCTTATCCCTGGTCCACACTGTCTCCCATTTTTCTAGGCAGCTATTTCCCATTCTTACCTCACATTCAGTCCTGTATCCATGACAATTTTCGTATTCTTCACAGGGAATACAGTGGTTCTAGCAACACCAACCTGTGTGACTGCACACACCCCATGTCGAAAAGCTCTCCTCTGGACCTTGGCTTTTGCACAAGGGAATGCCTTCTTTTCTCCCAGGCTCCTCTGCTTTGGTCTGACTTACATTTATTCTTCTTTGAAGACTTGGCTCAAACATGGCATCATCTTCTCCGAAGCCTTCTTCAATCAGCATTCCCACCTGCCCTCAGCGGGATTGTATCCCTCCGTGGTGCTTCCCCCGCACCCTGTCCACATCTCTAGTTCTGTCTTTATGACATTGCTATGCCATTATCTATCGATGAGTCCATCTCTCCCAATACACCGAATTCCTTGTGGCCAGCAACCCTTGGTGTTCATTACTGATTCTCACCGTCTAGTATAGTAGATATCCCCCAACATGTCCCATCTTTCCTTCATTCCACAGACTGCATCGAAATCATTTGTGGGTGGATCTCCTAAGAGACAGAGGTCAGAATCTTACTCATTTTTCCTCCTGAGTCAACTGGGGTTCTTAGCTGCATGGAACAAAATCTACCTGTGTTGATTTAAATACACAAGGATTTTGCTAAAAGCAATTGGATAGCTCGCTGAACCAGTAGGGAGATCAGAAAGGCAAGCTTGAAAATAGGTGTGAAGAAAGGAAATTAAAAGCAGCTATGGCCACAGTCTAAGCCATAACACGAAATAGGCCACTTGACACCAAAAGGCACTGCCTTCCCACTGGCACAGCCGACTGTTGCCAGAAACTAGAGGCTGTTACAACATCTGCCATAGTCCTCCCTCTTGGTGGATTATCCACCCTCCTACTTCCTTCCTACTTCCTTTGAGGCTCCTCTGGGTCCCAAATCACCCTGCGGTACATGCATCTGATTGGCTAAGCCTCAAAGTACCAAGAGTCTGAAAGCAGGAGAAACTGGGGAAGGTGAGTAGTTGATGTTTGCAGCCTAGTCAGAGAAGGTGGGGACATTTCTCAAATGAGGAAGGTGAATCAGGTAATGGTGGCCAGAAAAAACATGACAAATATCTACTACAGATCCCTCAAGATTAGCACAGCCTGGCAAATAGTAAATGCTAAGTAAAGACAGGTAAAAAGTAAAGTATGAATCAATCTCCTCTGTGTTTCTAGAAACCCACACTGCCCAGGGGAATCTTGACCTGGCCCTACAGTCAATATTTTTGAGGAGGAAGAGATGAGGAGGGAAAGGATGGGAGAAAATGAGTAACATGTGTGACATGCTGTGATGTGCTGGCCACGGTGCAGTCACATTAGGTAAGTCCCTCCTGGTGATATAACTCTCACTGCAATGTGATGTGTGGGAGGCAAGGACCAGTCATGGCTGTGTGATCACTGAGCGCATCCTTGGGGCCTAGCACAATGTTGGCACACTGTAGGTCTTTGATAAATATTTGTTGGTGTTGAGCAATCCTATAGAGGAGATACTCTGCCATTTTGCTGATGTTCAGATTAAGTACTCTGGCAGTCCCAAAGCCAGAGAGTAGCAGCTTGTCTAGCACCCAATCTCGTGTTCTTTTCATCCTCACACCTGAATGGATGCTAAAGTACGGATAACCAATATGCAGGCTATTGGGAGGAGTGACATCAGCAACATGGCAGCCTAAGATGCCCCTCATTTTTGTCCCTTTTAACATCATAAATTTGGCAACTATCCACAAATAGAAGGGATTCTGCGGGAGCTGTGGGGCCCAGCAGCGTACACCAAAGGACCCGCTACCTGGGCATTGGGCAATCGACAGACCCTAGTATGGGCTGTGGAACTGCCAGCAGCCTGTCAGCTGGCTCCAACTCCTTTCAGCTTGCTGTAGTCCAGGAGCACCCAGAAAATGTGGACTTGGGCAGATACCACAAACAAGGGAGACTATGTAGAAGTTCCAGTGTCTACAGAAGAAGTTCCAGCATTCTGTTGGGGCAAAAACAAAATGAAAACCAAAGCAAAACAAAACAAAGAGTTTGGATGCGTTTGAGTGGGTAAGAGGAATTTGGCCCACATTACCCTTCCCCGCCTAAGACAGCACAGCTTAGAGAAAGAGGAGTCCAAGGATCCTTCCCCTGGGAGACAGGGAGCATTGAGTGAGCGCCTGGGATGGGTTGGGGCAGTGGACGCAATAAGTGAAAGGGATTAAGAGGTATAAACTTCCATCTATAAAAGTCATGGTGATGTAATGCTTGGCATAAGGAACACAGTCAATAATATTGTAATAACTTTGTCCGATAGACAGATGGTAACTAGACTTATTGTGGGGATTGTTTCATAATGGAAAAAAGAAAAAGAACCAATGGGCAGAGGAACAGAATAGATATTTTTTCTGAAGAAGACACACAAATGGCCAACAAGTACATGAGAAGGTGTTCAACATCACCAATCATCAGGGAAATGCAAATCAAAACCATAATGAGATATCACTTCACATCTGTTAGAATGGCTGTTCTCAAAAAGGCAAGTATTAAATGTTGGCGAGGATGTGGAGAAAAGGGAACATGTGTGCACTCTTGGCAGGAATGTAGATTGGTTCAGCCACAATACAAAGCAGCACAGAGGTTCCTCAAAAAAATTAAAAAATTAAAAATCCAGCAATTCACTTGGGTATACAGCAGAGGAAATGAGAACAGAATCTTGGAGAGCTTTCTGCATGCTTCATTGCAGCATTATTCACAATAGCCAAGATATGGAAACAACCAAAATGTCCACTAGCAGATGGATGGGTGGATAAAGATGTAAGGTGTTACATGCATATATAGAACGATGTAGGATGTTTGTATATATAATGGAACGTTATTTGGCCATGAGAAAGAAGGACATCCTGCTGTTTGTAACAATATGGACAGATCATTGAGGACATTACAGTGAGATAAAGCAGACAGAGGAAGACAAATATCGTAATGATATTCCTTATATGTGGTCTCTAAAAAATCTGCACTCATAGAAACAGGGAGTTGAATGGTGGTACCCGGGACTGGAGCGCTGGGTGAATTGGAGAGAGGTTGGTCAAAAGGTACAAACTACGGCTAGAAGATGAATAAATTCTGGAGATCTGATGCACAGCATGATGGTTATAGTTAATAATACCATATTATATACTTGAAAGGTGCTAAGAGACTAGATCTTAATTGTTCTCACCATAAAGAAGAAATGATAATTATATGACATGATGGAGGTGTTACCTAGAGTTACCGTGGTCATCTTATTGCAATATATCAATTATCCAACCAACACACTATACATTTTAAGCTTATACAATATTATATGTCAATTATATCTCAATAAAATATGCAAGGTATGGCTTGTGTAAAATTCTACGGATTGTTTTAAGCTTCTGATTAGCAAAATCTTTCTGAGGATCTTGTGGAGTTGGAATCTGACTGCTTGCCCCCCACCTCCCAAAGAAATGACATTATTAAGTGCATCTTCTTTCAGATTATAGGCTTTTATGAAATAGACTGATCTCATGGCTCGCAGGATTTCAAAGCTCAGTTACATCCTGGCTTTTAGATAGGCGTTTTCAGTCTTCAGAAGACAGAGCAGGTTTTCTATAATGACCAAATGGCGTGTCCCTTGTGGCACCGTCATCGTTCTCCTGGCCCACTCCTCGGCTGGCCTGTGTGCCTGCTGGAAGTGCCCAAACGAGACTGGTTTTGGAAGAAATGTTTTCATCATGAAAGTTGCATGCAGTCAAGCCTCCAGCCTTCGCTGGGCATTTTACACGTTCCAGCCTTTTTAGTTCCTCTATCAGAGAAGCTTCATGCCCCCTAGTGGTGTGAGCAGCAGAAAGCACAAGCTGACCTAGATTCCCTTCCACCCTGGCCGTTCTCTTGTTAGAGCCATCACTGTCCAGAGCAAGCAAACGCAGGAAACCAACAAACAACTCGCCGCGCCCCTGTTGTCCAGGGCCCAACAGTTGAAAACTTTTTAATGAGGAAAATTTCTCCATGGACAAAAAAGTATTTACGCACATTTGATGAAAATAAAAGGGAAACCGGCAGGGCACACCTGGCCATCATATGTGGACGGGGCCTGGAGGCCAACACGCTGTGAATGGTCGCCTGGCGTGGCACGGTTCAGCCCCCTCACGGTGTTCCTGTATCTCCCGAGGCGCTGAGCCAAGGCCAAGCCATTGAGGGTTCCCCTGCTTCGGGGTGGGCTTGGAGAGGAAAAGGAGACCCGCCCTCAGCCTGGACAGCTCAGTGACCATCAGGAAAGGGCTGAGCCATGGTTTTCTTTCTGGAAGCACACAACGACTCAATGGGAGATGACTTTGGCCTGGCCCTGATACAGTCGCATTTCTTGTGGGAGCTGTCTTGATACAGTTGGCAGCACACTGGCTTTGAAATCGAATAGTTCCTCCTGCACCAGACACCACTGGTTAGCTGTGTGCTTGTGAAAAATTAACTTAGTCTCTCTGTAAACAGGGTTAATGATACCTTTCTTGCCTAATTCCTGTGCGAACTAAATATCTATCTACCTACCTACCTACCATCTCATACAGACTCACACACATACATGAAGTGTCTAATATGATTCCTAACACTTCGTAGGTGCTCAGTGACAGGCAGTTCCTTTATCCCCCCACATTTTCACCATTGTATATGCTCCTCTCAGATATCTCTGTGCTAGAGAAGCCAGCAGGCCATACACATCATCGGGCGGGACCCTATGAACATTCCTGCAGTCTGCATATATGGCTCTTATTCCACAGACAGAGAGGAAAAACAGACTCAGTTCACCTGTTTGTGAAATTTCTTGGGCCTGATTTTTAAAAATTCCAGTATATATGCAGTGTTACATTAGTTTCAGGTATACAATATAGTGATTTAATAATTTTATATAGTACTCAGTATTCATCATGATGAGTGTACTCTTAATCCCCTTTAAAGGTCTAAACTTGTATTTGTCAGGTTTGTTTTTGTTTTGTTTTGTTTTGAAATGACAATGGAGATCTGAAGCTTGGAATTTCTTCTGTAATCTAGCCTTGGTAGGGCACAAGCAATCTTATTTTTCTGTGGAAAATATGAGTTGCCTTTAACACACTGAGATTCTTATCTGACCCAAAGACTCCCAAGTTCCCTTCACTGGCTAAAAAGGAGTTAGGATTAGTTGTGGGTGCCAAAGAGATAAAGTGTGGTGACAGCAGGCCCTGCAGTGAGGAGGGGCCCTCCTGGAGTCAATGCCCAGCAGCTCTGGCCACATGCTCTCCTGGCATCCTGTGCAAAAATGCCAGCCTGCCCAAACCCAGAAGCGTTCTCTCCACGTACTCACACCAACCTCAGGATCCAGATAGGTCTCCCAGGATGGAGTGCAGGAGAGGTGGGCAGCTGGCTGTCCATTATAATATTGCCCCTCTGTGTCAAGTTTTTCTGTTCTACTTTTGGTTCAACTTTTAAGTCCATCTGTACTTGGGAGTAATCAGGACGATTTTCTAGGATCAACAGAGCAGTTTCTGGAAATTATTTCTCATAATTAGACAAGCTGACAAAAAATAGGGTGGTTAGTACGGCGACATGTTCTCTGTATATCCCTTAGATGGGATGATGAAATCAATTGAAAAAATATTTTCAAACACCTCACAATTGACCTTTACAATAAAATACATCCTATTTTTGTCAGGTGCTTTCCCTGAGTTGTGCCTAACTAACTCTGAGTCTCCTGACTCAAAGGTGAAAGGAGCCTCTTGTGTACAGTCAACCCTAGTGGAAAACACTGGGGAGGAAAAGAAGAGAGGCAGAAATGTGGAAATGTAGATTAAATGGTCATTCTTCTTTTAAATGTCTGAAGTGTCTCATTCACTAAGTATTTATTCAACATCTACTATGGGCCCCGGAAATCTTCTAAAATACTGGGGGCACATCAGTGAGTAAAAGAGACAAAACCTCTGTTTCCCTCATGGAGCCTCCCTTCCAGGGAGGGAAGACAGTGCCATGATGAGCCCTCTCGGAGCCCAAGGCAAAGGAGAAATCAGTAACATTGATACTGCCTTTCAAATGTTGATATTTTTGCTCATATCATGGATTTTTTTTTTTGCATTTTCATCTTTAAAAATACTGCATCAAAATATTTATTTTTCCGGGGTGCTTGGGTGGCTCAGTGGTTTAAAGCCTCTGCCTTCGGCTCAGGTCATGATCTCAGGGTCCTGGGATCGAGTCCTGCATCGGGCTCTCTGCTCAGCAGGGAGCCTGCTTCCTCCTCTCTCTCTCGCTCTCTCTGCCTGCCTTTCTGCCTAATTGTGATCTCTGTCTGTCAAATAAATAAATAAATCTTTAAAAAAAATATTTATCTTGCCTTTTTTTTTTTTTTTGGTGTCCCTTAAATTTTGTGCCTGAAGCAACCCTCACTCCCCTCATTAGCCCTGGCCATAAGACAGATGCAGGTGGAAGCACGGGAGGGTCTGAAGGGCAGCACCCTCATCTCCCCTTCCAGACCTCTGTAGGCGCGGTCCCCAGCTGCTGGAGTACTGACAACTCACAGCTGAATCCCTGCCCCCAGGGAGGCCAAATGACAATGGTACCCGTCAAAAGCCAGGTGAGGACAGATACCACACTGAGCCCCAAGTCAGAGCCACAGGCAGAGAGATGGATGCACAGAGAGCTGGGGGAATGGTTGGATTCCCTAGAGGCAAAATCAGTCTGTGCCAGTGATTCTCAAAGTGTGGTCCTGGACCAGTGGCATCAACGTCACCTGGAAACACCAGTTCTCAGGCTCCAGTCCAGACCTACTCGATTAGAAACCCTGGGGGTGGTGACCAGCCATCTGTAGTTTCACAAGGCTTCCAGGTGATTCTGATGTACTGATCCGTACAGTCAAGAGAAAGGATCAAGAGGAGGCTAAGAGCAGCTGTGCCAACAAGCAGTCAAAATTTTTTGACAAGCTTTGGATCTGAACTAATTTTCAGACTCAGAGCCCACTAACTGAAGGGAAGGCCAGGTCCTCAGGAAGAAGTATCTCAACACCTTGACATGTCTGCATGACGATGACTACCCCAGTCCTTTCCCAAAGGGACCAACAGATATTTACTTGGGTACCATACCCCGGGCAAAGGAATTAGCCCCAGACTTCGGGAAGTGTTGGACACAAGGTCTTAGTTGATAACGGGAACCAGTATGCTACAAATCACGGTCCTCTGGCAGAGCAGGTGTGTGGGGGCCAGGTAATAAATGGACTCACAGGTTCACTTCACAGTGGGTCTAGTCAGTCCGGGGACCCACCCCGTGCTTATGTCCCTGGTCCTTGATGTATCATTGAAATAATCAGTTCTTGGAAATTGACAGAATGCCCACTTGCATATATTGCATATATATTGCATATATTGACCTGTGAGCAAAAGCTATTATAGTAGGGAAGGACAAGTGGGAGGCTCTGAAGCTTCCCCTGGATCCCTCCTTGTGGGCAGACTACAACTTACAAACATCCCAAGGCAAATAGCAGGAACTAGTGCCATCCTTAAAGACTTAAAGGAAGCAGAGTGGTAATTCCCATCATACCTCCTTAACTCATCAGTCTGGCCCCTACACAAATTATGTCCTGGAAGGTGTCAGTAGAGTATCCCAAGCTCCGTCAATTAGCAGTTCCACTTGTAGCTGCTGTGGTATGACCCAGGCCCCACCACAGCAGCTGATCTAGAGGCCTGAAACCCATGGCCTCTTTCTTCTACTCTCCATTCTAGGTTTCCCTCACCCTTGGTTAGCACCTGTGATGGACAATACCATAAATGAGTAAATGTTATAGCATGTTAGATGATGAAAATGCTATGGAAAATTGGTTAAGGGGAGAGATGTTTTACACATTGGGTTAGATAATTTAGGTATTGTAATTTATGGTTATGGTAGGTTTCACTGAAGTGACATTTGAACAAAATCTTGAAAGTGAGGTTGATCACCTCCCAGGGATGGGCACTCCACAGATAAAGCAATAAGGGTAAAGGCCTGGAGGCTGGTTCATGTCTGGAGAATTACAGGAACAGCAAGGTTGGTGGTAGCATGTGGCCAGACGTATAGGGCTTAGAGGTCACTATTATAAGGACTTGGCTTTTACCCGTAACGGGATGGGGAGCCACTGGAGGAGGGTCTGAGGTAAGAGTTATCATGACCTGACTGCATTTATTAACAGGATCGCTCTGATTACTGTGCTGAGAACAGCCTGTAGAGAGTCAAGGAGGGGAGAACAGTGGCTTGGAGGGGGTCAGATAGCAAATTTGGTGAGAAGTGTCTAGATTCTGGATATATTTTTAATAGAGAGGCCATAGGATTTGCTGACAGATGGGGTGTGAAATACAATAGAAAGTAAATTATCAAGGATGACTCAAGTTGTTGAACCAAGCATGGGAAGGATAGAGTATCCACTTAATTTACCAAGATGGGTAAATCTGGGAAAGGAGCACGTGGAGAGGGACAAGATCAGGAGTATAATTTGGAACACATTGAGGTTCAGACGTCCTTTAGATAAGTAAGGAGATATGTTGAACAGGAGCTTGATCCTGGCATTTGGAGCTCAGGAAAGGCATCATCAGCTACTAGGTAGGTTCTGAGAGCCGTATGATTCTGTGAAACTAATGGGGATAGAAAAGAGCCAGGGGCCACTCAGACATTAAATGTCTGTGAAAAAAGGAGGAACTGGGTAAGTTGCAAAAAGACTGAGGAGGCCGGAAGAGGTAAGGTAAACCACAGACAAGTGCTGTCCTGGAGGACAAGTGAAGAAGGATTTCAGGGAGGGGAGAGTAATCAGCTCCATCCAATCAACTAAGATTAGGACAGAGAACGAGCACTGAAGGTCACTTTGATAAGGCTATTTAGACAGTGATGAGGCCAAAAATTTCAGTGGAGTGGGCTCAGCTGAAGGCAGGAGAACTGAAGACAGGGGAATAGACAACTCTCTCAAAAAATTTTGCTAAGATGGGCGCCTGGGTGGCTCAGTGGGTTAAGCCGCTGCCTTCAGCTCAGGTCATGATCTCAGGGTTGTGGGATCGAGTCCCGCATCAGGCTCTCTGCTCAGCAGGGAGCCTGCTTTCCCTCTCTCTCTCTCTCTGCCTGCCTCTCTGTCTACTTGTGATCTCTCTCTGTCAAATAAATAAAATCTTTAAAAAAAAAAAATTTTTGCTAAGAGGGGAAACACAGACATAGTGAGGAAATAGGGTCACGTAAGGTGTGTATATGTGTGTTTTAACCAATGGTGGAATAATACAGTAGGGAGGGAGCCTGGGGAAGAGTGCTGAGTCTGTGTCCAGAAGAGGCAGGAGGGGTGGGATCTGGCACACAAGTGTAAGGTCATAGCAGTGTGGACAGTCCCTCTGTTGCAGCAGAGAGAAGGTGCAATTCCTCTGCTATTTCCAAGTAAACTAGGTTTCTGGTAATTCAGACTTGCCTCAATTTAGCTTTTTATTCAGGTTGACACTAGTAATGTCACTTTGGTCAGGTTATTTAGTATCTCTAGGTTACAGTTATCTAATTTATAAAATGAGAATAACAATACTACCCATTTTAGAGAATGCTGGGAGGATTACATGAGTTAAGAATAAATATTTTCATCTAAATATTGAAAAGTGCTTAAGGAGTAACTAGCACATAGTAAGCAATCTAAAATAGGTAACTTTTACCCTTTACCCACAGATATTTTTAATGGAGCAATAAAAAGTGAGGGGAGTTGAGATGTTCCAGAACCTATTCTTTCAAAAAAAAGTACTTAGGGGTGCTTGGCTGGCCTGGTTGAGAGAGCACACAATTGTTGATCTCGGGGTCATGAATTCGGGCCCCCTGTTGGCTGCAGAGATTACTTAAATAGACTTAAAAAAAAAATAAATAACATTCTATAAAAAAAAAGAAACAAACATCTCCACTTTAAAAAAATTACTTAAATGTCTGAGCTTTACCCTCATTTGTCATAGTGGGTATCACCTGAACTATGAATAGTATTGATGTGAAAATCAAGTATCATATATTAAATATGCTTTGAGAAGTAAGTACTAATATTATGATGATTGATACGTTACACTATAATTAAAATTTCATCAGGGTAAATAAGTACTTAAAACCAATTTAGAAAAATTTCAGTTGCTGTGAATTTAATTTTGGCTCAAAGTTTCTTTGAAATTCAGTTTATTGTAACATTTTTGGGGAAAACTCTAACAACATCCATATATCTAATTATAATGGAATTAAAATTTCACAGCTTTTGGGCGCCTGGGTGGCTCAGTGGGTTAAGCCGCTGCCTTCGGCTCAGGTCATGATCTCAGAGTCCTGGGATCGAGGCCCGCATCGGGCTCTCTGCTCAGCAGGGAGCCTGCTTCCTCCTCTCTCTGCCTGCCTCTCTGCCTACTTGTGATCTCTCTGTCAAATAAATAAATAAAATCTTTAAAAAAAAATAAAATAAAATTTCACAGCTTTTGTAACCTTCATGAACACATAATGATATTGGGAAAAAAAGGACTGGATAGCATCTGGCAGCTGACTTCCCATTCAAGGATGTGTTGTGTTATACAGATACTTTATGTTTTTCAATCTTCACTAATTCTTGGGGGCAAAGTCTGTAAATAAGGAAGCGTCTGCAGGAGTTTACTGTGCTCCAGGTGTCATCCCCCATCACACCGAGTCCTCTCAAAAGACAGAAAATCAAAGTTTTCTGATGTGCTGGAGCCCTTAAGGCAGCTTTGCGTTTCCCTTCTTGCAAAGCGGTTTAATTTCCCAACAATGATAAAATAAGATTAACACAGATCAATGTTATGTGAATCCTCAATTTGAAGTCAACCTGGGTTATCTGTAATTCTAGAAGGACTAAAGTAGGCCTAAGACACATGTATCTTCCCGTCACCCTGGGTCTACTTCCTGCTTTGTGGGCAATTATGAAGTTGAAAATTTGGAAAATGTTAAAATGTATCTTAACTGCAGAGATTATTCCTAAAGAATAGTTTCAGAGTAATATCCTTCACATACTCCCATCTATTTTTATTTTCCTCCAAGTGTTTCTAAATCCTGTAATAGTTTGGTAAGAAAGTAATTCACAGGAAAATGGAGGCCTGATAAGCAGTGACACAGCAGACAGCTCCCTCTGTGGCCGGCAGTGTGAACTGCGCTTCCATCACGCCGAGTGGTTTGCAACCCTCGGAAAATCCTGGCTGTTGTCAGGTCTGGAATTTACATGGCTCTTTTAGGAAAGATGATCCTTTAGAGACATGCTCTCTCAACTCAGTAACTGTAATAGAAACAATAAAGGTCATAGAATTATAGAACCAATAACCCCAAGCCCTGTGAAGACAGAAGTGTGACAGACCCGCCAACGCAGGCCTCCCAGCCCATTGCCGAAGACTGACCCCACCCACGGCGCTGGGTGCTATGTTGCCACCAGGTGGCTGCTCACTCCCACACCCTCAATATCCCTCCTTTTTTTTTTTTTTTTTAAAGATTTTACTTATTTGACAGACAGAGATCACAAATAGGCAGAGAGGCGGGCAGAGAGAGAGAGGAGAAAGCAGGCTCCCTGCTGAGCAGAGAGCCCGATGTGGGGCTCCATCCCAGGCCCCTGGGATCATGACCTGAGCCGAAGGCAGAGGCTTTAACCCACTGAGCCACCCAGGTGCCCCCCTCCACATCCCTCTTGAACCGAGTGAACACTGACCCTGAATCTGTAACACGAGGATGGGTGAATGGTCCGGGAAGATCAGAAAAAGGCACAGATGGGGGCCAGCCCCAAGGTAGATCAGAATCTACAAAGCACCTGGAGCAGAGTAACCCTGAGTTAGCACGGAAAACAGGGCCACAGAGAGGGACAGTAAAGAAGCAGCAGCAACAAGGAACCTTGAGAATGCCAGAGAGACTGAGAGAACTTTCCAGTTCTAGGATCATGGAGCCTGGTTAGAATTTCTTTTCTGCCCTTAATGAAAGTCCCTGTTATACCCTTACAGGGAGCATTTAAAAAAAAAAAAAAAAAGAGTATTTATTTATTTGGTGGGGAGGAGAGAGACAGAGAGAAAGGCGGGGGAGCGGGAGGAGAGAGACAGAGAGAAAGGCGGGGGAGCAGAAGGAGAGGGAGAAAGAATCTCATTTAGACTCCACCCCAAGTACAAGCCCAACTGGGGGCTCGATCCCAGGATCAAGAAATCACGACAGGTATGGAAACCAAGAGTTGGGCGCTCAACCGACTATACCACCCAGGCACCCTTACACTGAAGATTTTATTTCAGTTAGCCTTTTACATTTTTCCTTTTTGTAACTCCGTAATACCTGAGTCAGAAATGTCTAATCCTCTGCTTCATGGAAAGATCCTTGAAGACAGAAAGGTCACACTGCTGGCTAGTGATCATTCAGTTCTAGAACCGATTTACCTGATACCCAATTTGCAAGGCTCTCTGGTTTCCTTTATGTATCAGTAGGCTCTGAAAAAGTTAGATCCAAAGTATTAAGCAATATTTCAATACTGGCTTGCTTTATTATGAAAGTCTTAAACCATGAGAGCCCCCACATAAAAAAGCACCTGGTACCAATGTTTGCTTCCTGGTGGTTCAGCTTGAACTCTAACCAACCAGAGAGAAAACTGGCCTAAAAACCATTCATGCTCACTAGATAAATAACTCATACCCGAATTCTTGGGGAGATCAGGCCCAGTGTGTATATCCTATTTCCCTTCTGGGACTGTATCCTGAATCGGCATATTTACATAGACACATCAACAATTTAGTTAAGTCTAACTTCTATGTCAAGTTCACTTTTAAGTAGTAAGTACAATATTTAATACAAGCTTAATAATAATATTTAATACAAGTATTAAATTTAGATGCATCTTTAAGCTTTTAATAGAGACAGTGGAAGTGATAGAACAACAGAAAAGTGTGTCATAGGGAGCAATTACCAAGCTTCCTATGTAGGTCTTCTGCGAAACAGGGAAGGGAATATATGGGCAACGGCACCCCCATATACCTGAGGGGCTATGGCACATGTTGCATGGGCCATGGACAGCAAAACCCCTACTGGAGTGAGTACATATGTGACCCAGGAGCCTTCTTTCATCCTTCTTGAATGTTCACAGGATGGAAAGCAGACATGGAAGAGGTGATTCTCAACACTGAGGAATACACAGTGGCCTAGCCTGCCACACTGTGAGTTTGTTAAATTTGGAACTAGGCTGTCTGGTAAACTGAGGTTAACCTGGCTGCAGGCCGTCCTGGGTGATCTAGATTTTCAGTGTAGTTTGGTTCTGAATTCCCAGGTATTGTGGATTGGCTAAATGTGAGTTCTAGATCCCCTTTGTGGTTGACCTAAGATTTTCTCTAGAATTGGTCTTCCAGTCATTCTATCAGCTAGGTGGGTTTTGCACTTGAGGAAGGTATTAGAAGTACAGTGTTTATTAGAATTAAAATTCATCAACCAAGAGTAGGCATCTATTACTAAATTTCTGGTATACCTTCAGAAAAAGTTTAAAGTTTAAATTAGTCCAAACAGTTAAAGGTACCAGAATAATAAGCTGATTGTATTTCTAAGAAACACTAAAAATTATAATAATAAAATCCCTATTATAAATCTTAGACTATCACGCATACATTGAAGACACTATCTTTCAGAGTCAGAAAACTCATTTCATAATTATAATAGAGTTAAAATTCTGGTTTGGTCTCACAAAGGATATTAGGTATAATTTTTATTGTGTTTAAATAATTTTATGTTATTGGGGCACCTGGGTTGCTCAGTTGGGGTTAAGTGTCTGACTCCTGATTTCAGTTCAGGTCATGATCTCAATGGTCATGGAATCACCCCTGCATTTGGCTCTATGCTCAGCATGGAGTCTGCTTGAGATTCTCTCTCTCTCTCCCTCTTCCTCTGCCCCTCCCTCCACTCTCTCTCTCTTTCCCTTGCTCTCAAATAAATAAATCTTAAAAAAAAAAAATTTTATATTATTAAAATGCTTTCAAGGACTTCACTGAACTGAAATAAAAATATTCTTACATGTTGATTCAGCATTAAAGGTTATTTTTACACTTTCCTTTTTTGACCAGAAATACGATTTTTGAGACTGTACCTATTTCCCTCAAGATGCCCATGTGCTTCTTTGGTACACACTAAATACCATGTAAGAGAAAGTCTTGTGGAATCACATAGTGTAAGAAAAATAGGACACAGCAGGATAAAATGTGACCTCAGGACATTAGACATTTTCAGCTCTGAAACTCGTTCAGGGAGAAAACAGCAGCAGTAGTCCTTCTGCCCGCTGCTGACTCCCCTGTGCATCCTGGAGACCATGAGTTTAGCCTGTAATACCATCGGCCCAGAAAGGGGGGGTAACTGATTCTAAGGTAACTGATTCTTAGATTTGAGACAGGAAAAAAATCAAAACGTGTCTGGAGCATGCTGTTGTTTTCAGATACTATGGATACTTTTAGAAATGTCAGAGTTCTGAAAGGACATTGGCATCGATATAATGGGACTTCCTAGTGATCAAGTTGTGAGACTCCGAGCATCAGCAAGGCACAAGCACAGCAAGGCAGTCATAACAAAAAAGTAGACTGTGATGCAAGTTTAAATTTTTTAGTAAGTAAAGGAGTGTTCATATTTTATTTTTTTTAAAGGTTTTATTTATTTGAGAGAGAGAGAGGGAGAGAGAGAGAGAGAGAGCACAAGTGGGGGGAGGGGCAGAGGGAGAGAGAGAAGCAGATGCCCCCCTGAGCAGGGTACCCAATGCGGAACTCGGTCCCAGGACCCCGGGATCAAGATCCGAACCAAGGGCAACCGCTTAACAGACTGAGCCACCCAGGCACCCCACACTGAGTATTTTATTCCTTCTAATAATTTTGTCTGTTTACAGTATTTACATATATAGTTATTTCCAACCATGTAAGCATCAAAGAAAAAATACACAGAACTAGGAAGCTGGCCAAAGGATCCTGATAGAAGGTACTAAAATAAAAAACAGGGTGGGTTTATTAGCATAAATAATAGGATATCAGGTGAGCACAAATAATAACCAGGTAGCAGGTGGCACAGGTGATCATATACAATAATTAAGGAAGAGAGACAATTTAACACCATATTTTAAAACATGAATTATTCAATGTCCTGAAGAGATAAGTTAACTACACAAACTAAATCCCTCATTACCAAGAAATGAAAGCTCTAGAATCAAGATGCCCAATAGGGAATGCAGCCATTTTCAATAATGAAAACAGAACAGATCGAAATGCCCGAGTGACAAGCCAACAGGTTAGGCACTATGAGCCATGCAAAGCTTAATGCATCATAGCTGCAACCCACAGCAAGTTTCAAAGATAAACACTTATAAGAAGAGGAATTAATAGTTTACCCCCCCAACACACACACACACATGCACGAGACACAGCTCTGCATGGTGACTCACGATTGAATCACCCCAGTCCACTACACATTCAGGCCAGACAGTGTGTAGACCAAGATTCACCTGGTCAGTAACCCAGATCCTCTCTTTTTCCCTCATTTCTGGTCAGACTACTGAAATGTAGACAAGTACTGAGACCCTGGGAATAGATCACATTAAGAATCATATTACACTAGGAAAAAAAAAAAAATCATATTACACTAGGAAGTTATTAAGTACGGAAATAAGAAATTACCCAAACCATGGTCTTAATGTTTTAGAATAGGTTGAAGTGAATGTGCAATAATACATTTTATAATCACTGCTTATAGATGTCTTTTACCAGCTATTTTAGGTGTTATTTCAAATGATTCAACCATACTAAATTTGTACTCACAATTTAAAATTTTTCAGAAAATTTAATTAGTCAATTTTGCAATTAACGTGTAAATACTCAAGAAAATTTGGGGTTCCTTACTTTTTTGGTATGAATTTAATGAAGCAATATTTATACGACGTATATACAGTTTTGGGTATTCTTCACATCTAAATGTGCCTCTGACAATGAAAGCCTCCATTAATTATTATTTAAAAAATTCATAATTCAGAAGAGAAAGTCTATAACTATCAAACCCTAAAAGCCCCTGCTAGAATCCAAAGGGAGAAGTGATTTTAAAAGGACTTAAGAAAGACAAAGCTTGAGGGGTCTATTTTTACCAGTCATCATTTGCTTGGTTTTGAAGGACAAATGAATCGTAACTTAGTAGGAATCACATTTCCCTACTAACCACTTGGGCAGATGCCATGACATGTGATTGAGATTACTGAACATTCTCCTTCTAACTACAGGATTTAGGTTGTGCTGAGGGTAGGCCCCTCAATGAAACAAAGAATCTGAAGCACAAAATGTTAGCTCGAGAAAACAGGGAAAACTCAAAAGGTAAGTACTTCACAAAGCTACAGTTTGACCAGCTGCCAGATCTTTAGGAATACCATGGAATTGTAAAGATGCCTCTCAAAGAAGGAAAAGCATTAGTCCCATCTAATCTGACACATGAGAAAAGACACAGAAATAATATTACAAAAATCACATGGTTTTGGTAAATCCTAATAAATATTCACCACACTTTGCCTATCTTGGGTGAAGAATAAATTAGGAGACAAAAAAAAACAGAAAAGAGTTCATCTAACCTGTTAGCTTCCTGAGGGCTACCTTCCTGGCATTTGTTCCTGACTGAATGTGAGAAACAATTTTAGGAAGATCCAAGTCCCAATTAAAGAAAAAAAAAAAAAAAAGAGAGCGAGAGAGAGAGAGAGAGAGAGAGAACAAAACCATCAAAAAAACCAAATCAAAACAAACAGAAACATCTTTGGGAATACAAGTATTCCATCTGCAAAGTTAAGCACGATGTCAATTAATTCCAGTGCTGGTATCACACTGCCCAACGTTGATTATACAACTTTGCAAGTCATGAAGATAAGCCTGAAATTATAAAACCTGTTGGGGTAGCTGGTATTTGGAATGGTACTCTCGATAGGGCCAATAGTTCTGTACATATATAAACACATGTCCATACCCCGAAGGTGCTGTGTGGAGTTGAGGAGGCTGAAATTTGACCAGAAAGCTTTTCATGATTATGGCTTTCTTCTCATTTCTTCATTCCAATCAAAATCCAGTGCTTCGTCATCTAGTTCCGATAAAGTAAAGAGAGATTTTTTGGAAAGAAACAATCTCTCACTGGACCCCTCCAGCTGAAAAGTTTTCCTTTTCTTGCCAAGCACGGTAGCTGAGGCCCCGGGACGAGGGCTGGTGCCTCTCGCCCCCTCGTTCTCACTTTCAGGAGGAGGAGGAGGGCATTCTGACTTGGATTCAGAGGGGGAAGTAAAGGAGAAGTGTGCCAGTTTGGCTAATGTGCCAGCGTGAACCTTGCTGCTTTTAATATTGCATGAGACCTCTTCCTTTCTGTCTCTTTGGCAAGTAGGAGGAGAATGCCCAGTCTGGTTCCCAAGCTCAAATTCAGGCTGGGTAACTCTTCCTTCAGGGCCATGTTTGCTTTTCTCTCTTGGTCTGTCTTCCTCCAGTGCCTGCTGTGACACATCCAGTGCCTGATCCTGTTGCTGATCTGAGTTTCTGCTTCCTGAGGTAGAGGCCAACTTTTGTGGACTCTTTCCAGGCACAACTGCTTCTCTGCTCACTCTCTGGAGAACTCCAGGACTTGGAACTGCTCCTTTAGTTGTGCCAGGAGACATAGGGCTGTGGTCTTCAGGGGAGTGGGTCAGTTTTGACTTCTGTTTGAAAGTAAATTTCGCCAGTTTGGCCAGTGGGGGACCTGGACTCTCAGCACGTCCAAGCTCAGGCTCTTCCATTTGAGCAAGGGATTTCTGTCTCTTTCTTTTGGGAGTTTCCAGTGCTCCTTTGGGGCCACACAAAGAACTGGACCGAGGATGAGAAGGGCCTACGGGCTGTACAGGCACCGTGGCAGGGTTCCTGCACAACTCCTGGGCGCTGGCCTTGCGCAGCTGGTGCAGCTTCCTGGAGACATGATGAGTCAGTACCGAGTCCGGCTCGCCAGCAGACCCTGCTGCCTCTGGAACGACTGCTGCCTTTTTTGCCTCTTTCCCTTCAAGGTGGTCTACGTGGTCTGGCCTCCGTGAAGCTTCTGTCTCTCCTGGTGCTGGAAGCTGTCCAGTTTCCATTTTGCACCTTTGGCCTGGCTCACCCTTCTCCTTACCCTGAGCTTTGTTCTTGAAGGTCTGCAAAGCCATTTTCCCACCATTTGTTTTGGGAGATACCGGCACAGTATTTTGAGGTTCAAGCTGATGAGTTGCTATGGAGTCAAACCAGTCCAAACTGTCATCTTTGCTATTTTTGTGCTCAGCAGAATGTTTTCTCTTTGCTGGTCTGCTAGGCCCCCCATGGGATAGGGGATCAGAAAGTGGGCTTCCCTCGGGACTGGGTCCAGGAGAGGAGGTCAGCATGCTCCAGTTCACTTCCTGCTGTGCTGACCAGATTCCAGACTTTGCTGCTTCTCCTGGGTCATTTTTTGATGATCCTGGGTTAGTCTCTGCCTCCACTGCCTGTGGCTGGGATCGGTGCACATTCTGATTCTGTAACCTGTAGCAGAGATAAATAAGGAACATGTATTGAAAAGAGAATTTGCACTAACCTTTCCATTTCTTGAGTCTCTGACATGCCATGTAAAGGGCTTGAGTCCAACATAATTCCAAGTTCATGCCAAATACAGTCTCTTAGAGCAGCAGGAGGAAATTATCCTTTCTCATCAGTACAGAATTTAAGTGGTTCTGATAATCATTTTAAAAAGTTAAATAAAGGAAATGGAGTAGCAGGTTTGTCACTTTTTAAGCTCTCCCTACAAGTCTGTCTGAAGGTCAGTATAAAATGCTCATTCTAATCTCTCCTGTTGAATGTTCCACCGCAAGACAAGCTTGTCGCTATCTGTTCAGCAGCCGAGTGCTGAGCAAGTGGTTGTTTTATAGCCGGTTTGCAAATGAGAAACAAGGTGGAAAAGCAGAAATTATGATCTCCTCACACGTCTCTACCTGAGTACTGAATGTTGGTAAACCTGAAAGTTACCTTCCCAGGGAGCAGAGACCACACTTCCCTTGCACTGTGGCTCACGCTGCCCCAGGGGCATCACATTCATGGCACACAGCCTCCAGGCAGCTGGGACTTCTTTCCTGCAAAACACAGCCCACACTTCAACATGAGCTCTGGGCAGCTACTCTCTATCAAGCTGACAGAGAGGTGAAACCTACTGACCTCCTGGAATGATCTGATCAGTGACAATCATTTTTAATTGTGGGCATATTAGAAACTGAAATAATGCGAGAGGGCCAATTTGTAACAGACACGGTAGTTTCTCCAAAGGAGGTCCTTCAGAAAGCCCTTCCTAACAACTCAGAAATAGCTTGTCAGTGTAAGGGGCAACATGACCCTGCTTCCACGTGTTACATTCGAAAAGGAATTAAACCAAAGAGAGGATGAGTAAATTATTCTAAAAATCATGTGTAATCATAGAAAAGGCGAAGAAGAAAAGACATTAAATTTAAATGAATTTTAAATTTAAATATATTTAAATACATTAAAATGTTAATGGTAGGCCTCTCTGGGAAATAAGATTGTATGCGATTTTTGCTTTCCTAATTTATTACTGTTACTTTCCAAAGTACACTATAGAGAACGTGTACTCTATGATCAGGAAAAAAAACCCTCAAAATTATTGTAAAAATACTGGGTTATATTCACTTACTATAGATTTGGACATATCAGCACAGCAAAATCCATATTCATTGGAGTCATAACCAAACAAAAAAGAAATAGCTTTCAAAATTACTACTATCTAATATACATCAAACTGAGGTCAGGGATATTTGTAATTGTTAAAGCTCCATAAGAATGTTCTAGAAGATAGGGAATTTTAAACGGGTAGAATAGTTAAGCTGTCCCAATTTAGTCTAATTCTGACTTTGGGAATTAAATTCTCCCTGACATAAAATGCTGGCAGTTTTACTCTACCTTCCTAAAACACAGCTTCTTTGCATTCTGTTTTCAGGTGGTTACAATGGCCATCATTTGAGGACGGCTGTCACTTGCAAGCATTTTCCAGAAGAAAAGTGTAATAAAAATACAAATAGTTGTATTACTCATATATGACCCCCTTAAGGGACAGAGAACTCTTTCCTGCGGGGATAAACCCATCCACTACTTAGGCTTTTCTCACATGGTAAGATTGGCTTTAGCTGTGTCTTGGAGGCTGTTCACTTACATTTGCTGGGCACCTGGGTTTATAGCTTTGAGGATCAACGCCCTGAACATGACCCTGCATTTCAAAGATGTATATACCAGAAGAAAAGAATATTTTAAGGTGGAATCCTTTTATTTTATTTTATTTTATTTTTTTCCCCCCAGATCATTACGTATTCTTTTTTCTTTATCTTTGCCTTCAGGTGGGTCATGTTGAATTTGCTAAGTCCAGCTGCGATTTTTCTATCACAGAACACTGATTCTGAGCTTCATAATCCTTTCCTTCCTGAATCCAGCATATGACAGCTTTTGGCGGTCTGCATGACCAGTTTCTGGTCAGTCAAAATGAGCAGCCTCTCCAAAAGCCAAGCCGGGCCCAGGGCAGGCTGAAAAGGATCCCCTACATCAAACCATGAAAAAACCAAAGGAACAGCTTTCATCTCAATACCATGCTCTGGATCATTCAAAAGCCAGAAGACCAAAAGAAAAGGGGGTTGAGTTTATGTAAAGGGCAAGATCACTGCAGGCTGGCACTTGGGTATTAGCAACACACAGCCAGTCCCCACACTGCCCCAGGAAGGCTGTGCTAGAGCCTGAGTCTGACACAGAATGCTAATGGATGAAGGCAGTGAGGGAAAGGAGAAAAGCCAGGAAAAGAATTCTCAGGGTTCTACTGATTCTGTCAACAGTCCCACTGCAGTCCCCACATTCTCCTTCAGCATCCGCTTTGCTTCCACACGTCTCCATTCACCAGCCCCCAGATTTGAGGTCAAGGCCAAGTGCCGCCTCAGGGCAGTTACTGAGCCACTTGCACTGACCACGAAGATACCCAAAAGGATATCCCCGTCGCTGCTCACTTGTGTTCCATAGGTACACACTCCAAGTCTAGCTTTTTAGAAGCTCATATACGCCAGGAGCAACCAAACACTAAAGTGGGGGCAAAAATTCTTTAGGTAATGCATGTGACATGTTGCTTCCCACATATCCACATTTTAACAAATCATTAGAAAGCAGAGTTTTGAAACATTACTTTTGTCACCCTGTGAGATGAGAGATCAATTTTCCTCTTTAACATAATATATCATTCTCACTGGGGATTTTTTTTTTTTTTTTAGTCTGTTAAATATGTAAAATTTTAAAAGTCATGACTTTGAGCATGTAGGGAAGGAAAATCATGATGCTGAAGGGAAGGTCAGAGCTGTTGCTAATGAACCAGGAGGGCCCTTCCCAGGTGAAAGTCAGTACTAGTTATTTCTACGTCCCTACCTTGCCCCACATGCTAGCTACAGCTGGCCTAAGAGCAGTCTGGGTCTGAGTCTTCTGTGATTTTTCTTTCACCAGGTTTATATAAAGATCAAATACTTATTATGCTTGGAAGAAAGCTCTAAAAACATTAAGAATAAAATTCAAATACTAATAAACACTCAGATTCTTATGTAAACTCCCTTGTACATGTCTTCTCTTGGCAAGGAAAAATGATAAAGCCAAATTATTAAAATATTTTGTGTCTGGGTCTGGTCTGGGATAGAGCACTTTCCTGGAGTCCAAGTTCTTTCTCAACAGCATTCCTAGCCACCTCTCTGAATAGCACTGCTCTACTTCTAGTGAGCCAAAGAAAAACAGAAGAAGCAGTCGCAATAAACAGAATGAAGCCCACTTAACAAGATTTCTTGATTCCATGGAAACTGTGTGTCTTGAGTGTAAACTGTGACTAGCCAACCTTGGTGCTTCTCATGTAATTGGGAACCAGTGGTAAAAATTCAGTAAATTAATATATAGTTTGCTATATATAGTAAAGAACCACTCAGTGTTCTCTATGAGGCTCACCAAACCACAAGCCAAGGAAATGTAGCTATGGAAGGCTCCAAAGAGGGCAGCCGTCAGTTCCCCCATTCTTGTATGTCTATGTCACTCCCATCAAGATGTGGTGTCTATTTCCCCCTACCCTGCATGGGGCCTGATCTTGTGACTTGCTCTGACCTTCAAAATGTAACAGAAATGATGTTGTACCACTTCTGGCCCAGCTCATAAGAGGCTTGGCAGCTTCGATTTTTGTTCTGTTGGTGCCTTAAGCTACCACCCTCTAGCACAGAGCGGCCAGCCATCCCTGCTAAGGCACTGCACATGTGAGGCAAGCCTTTCTGGATGTTCCAGTCCCACCTGAGCTCCCAGCTAAACACAGGTGTGCTGCCAGCCAACACCATGTGGAGGGGAGAGAAGCATTCTGACCGAGCCCCCCTGAATTTCTGACTCAGAAGAGTGAGCACTAAAATGGTGGTGGGGGTGTTTTTGGTTTGTTTTTTAAGCCCCTGAGCTTTCCCGTCATTGATCACACAGAAACAGGTAACTGAGCCAATCCCCTTCAGATAGTACAGATAGACTTTCCACTTAATTTCCACTTCTTTCATTTCACTAAATGTCAAACAAAGATCTTCCATTGTAAGTATTGCTTGGACTTCTTTTCTCACCTTTCAAGTCTTCTTAGCTCTTCACTCAAGAGGTTGTGTAGCTCCAGCTTTTCCAGAATAAGCTCACACTGCCTCTGGTACTGCTTCAGAGGGTTTTCAGGAAAGGCAGTGTGGAGTGCATTCACACCTCCTAGCAGTGCACCTCCCTGAAGGGGTGAGAAAATGGGAAATAGCAGGGGAGTCACCAGAAAACACCCATTAGAGACCACAGCTCCCAGATCCGCTTTCTCCACCCCCTCTTGGGTATCACAATCACCTGGGGGCCTTTTCCAAATTTCAGTAGTTCTCTGCCCCCATTCCTGGCAGCGAGCGTTGCTCCAGGAAGCACATCACTCAAGAGGTTGTGTAGCTCCAGCTTTTCCAGAATAAGCTCACACTGCCTCTGGTACTGCTTCAGAGGGTTTTCAGGAAAGGCAGTGTGGAGTGCATTCACACCTCCTAGCAGTGCACCTCCCTGAAGGGGTGAGAAAATGGGAAATAGCAGGGGAGTCACCAGAAAACACCCATTAGAGACCACAGCTCCCAGATCCGCTTTCTCCACCCCCTCTTGGGTATCACAATCACCTGGGGGCCTTTTCCAAATTTCAGTAGTTCTCTGCCCCCATTCCTGGCAGCGAGCGTTGCTCCAGGAAGCACAT